>NC_089583.1:104986885-105248075 GCF_019320115.1 Miscanthus floridulus | reverse complement strand
TTAGGTCGCCCACCCCAGCCGCCGCCGCCGCCGCCGCCGAACCCCGGCTCCACGCCGCGTCGGCTGGCGGTGGGGCGGCGCCTCCGCCGCCGTCGTCGGCCGCCGTTGCCGCGGCGCCGTCGAAGAACGCGGCGATGGTGGAGCTCAAGTCGCGCGTGCTCGCCGCGCTCGCCAAGCTCTCGGACCGCGACACGCATCACATCGCCGTCGAGGAGCTGGAACGCATCATCCGCGCGCCGCCGTCGACCGACGCCGTGCCCATGCTGCTCAACGCGCTGGCATCCGACTCCCCGGGGCTTGCCTCACCGGCGAGGCGCGAGTCGCTGCGCCTCCTCGCCACGCTCTGCGCGTCGCACCTGGACGCCGCCGCGCCGCACCTCCACAAGGTGCTCGCTCACCTCGCGCGGCGGCTCAAGGACCCGGCGTCCGACACCTCCGTCCGCGACGCGTGCCGAGACGTCGCGGGCCAGCTTGCGGCAGTGTACCTCCGCCCTCTGTCCGCTTCCGGCGTTGCCGAGGCGGGCAATGCGACCGTGACGCTGTTCGTGAAGCCGCTGTTCGAGGTGATGGGGGAGCAGAGCAAAGCGGTGCAGGGTGGGGCGGCTGCATGCTTGGCCAAGGCGGTGGAAGGGGCGGGGCCTGGGCCCGGTGCCATCGGCATGTTTGGGAAGCTCGGTCCTAGGATTTGGAAGTTGCTCGGTGGGCAGGGCGTGCAAGCCAAGGCGTCATTGCTCGGCGTCATGGGAAGTTTGGCGCAGGTGGGTGCTCCCTTTCTAAATTTTGCTGTGCGTGCCTTTTGTTCCATGATTTTACTCAAGGAACACCAGATATTAGAAGGCCTTGTTAATTATTGGTCATGTCGTATTTTAGGCAGGAATTTTATCCTAGACTGGGGCAGGGATTATTTTGAAGTCTTATGTTCTTAGTTTGAATCATAATATTATTTTGGTTGTGGCCTGTGCATTTCCTGATAACTTTATTAGGTATGAAAAATACAGGTAAGGTTTTGGTCTGCAGGGAGCAGGTCAAGAATTTGCTGTTTGGTACTCCTAGATTACTTGCAGTGTGGGGCTATGAATGTTATCCTCTACTCAGGTTAGGGCTTCGAGCGACGAGCGGGTTCACTCCTGCTTTGTGGTACTGTGGCTTGTGTATCTCACAGAAAAGTATAGGGGTGGCACTTGTAAGTTTTCAAACTGCTGTTGAATCATTACTGAGAATGGCAAATGGAGATAGGATTGTAAAGCATAAGAACTGTGATCACAATGTGATTCCTGATAGAGTGAATGTGGAAGTTCAATGCTTGATGTCTTCCCGGAGAACAAAGTGCCTGGGTTTATTGTTTCTGTTTGACTTGATGCAGAATGGAAAATATCAATATTGTTGTGATTTTTTGAGGTCCATAAATAAGAGCTTAATTGACCTTGTAATGACGTTCTCTCTCCCTCTCTCTCAATACATATAGTTTCACCATGGATTATGAGACAGAGAGATATGGCTGGTATATACTAGAGTTTCAATTGAAATGTTTTTTCCTGTTTTATTTCATGTATTATCTGAGATAGTAGAAGACAATCATTTTGTCTATCTATTGGATGGTGGTTGTGCATTAGTCTTTTGATTTACAGTATTGGAGCGTGTTTGAGTGTTTCAAATATTTTCTAAATGTTTTTTAGACTTTTGATTTACAGTAGCATGTAGCTTGGTAGGTTGGACTGTAGGCTTTTGTTTTATTATTACTTCTACACGATTCATCTATTACGATAACATGGATCATGAGTGTAAGGTTAAGGTAATAAGGTTCCCGCTCACCTCTTTGAGTTTTGTCGGTTATATTCATATAAGATTTCAGTGCTAAACCTACAGGAGATTTAGGTAGTATTATCATGATTCAGGAGCGTTATGTAGTTTTATCATGACAATATTTCCATCAATGCTATTATTGGTTCGTTGTGCTTATCACCATGGTTATTGGGCTTCATAATTTGAGTATCAGTTCATATCTCACGTTTCAGGTGGGAGCAATCAGTTCCCAGAATATGCAGCAGACTCTGCAAAGTATCCGTGACTGCCTTGAGAACAGCGATTGGGCTACTAGAAAAGCAGCTGCTGATACATTATGTGTCTTTGCTACCCATTCCGGTCACTTGATAGGTGATGGAACAGCTCCAACCATTGCTGCTCTCGAAGCTTGCCGTTTTGATAAGGTAACCTAGAATTCTTTGCGCTCCATCTATGTTTGAGGCCCTCTTGCTGCTCATGAAACCTTTCAGATGACCACAATATACATACTTTTGTATTCATATGTCATAGACTCATAGTCATCATATTCTTCTCACAGGTAAGGCCTGTCAGAGATAGCATGATTGATGCAGTACAGTTGTGGAAAAAGTTGACTGGAGAAGATGCAAATGGTAATGTTTGTTTGTTACCAATTCTACTATATTGTTGGGGTTTTACTATTCCATACTTAATGTAGAACAATTTCCATGCAGCAGATGGTAGAAATAAGGATCTAGCTGATGGTGAAGGGAAACTGGACTAAGAAGGTCAATGCAAAGAGGTGGAAAATCAGAATCCTTCGATGATTCCTCTCCGGATTCACCTAGTAGTAACAATGTGAAGGGCAGTAGCATAGCTGAAAAGGCAGCGGTTTTTGAAGAAAAGACCAACATTAACTGACAGGGAACTGAACCCTGAGTTTTTCCAAAAGCTTGAGACAAGGAAAACAGATGACTTGGCAGTTGAGGTTGTAGTCCCTCGCAAGACTCTCAATCCCACTTACGAAGCGAAGGTGAAACAGAAGAAGATGATGATCCTGTTGGTCCAGCTGACAGCAATGGATCAGCTGAAGATGAAGCAAATCTAACTCAAATGCGTGCTAGCTCTAATTTTCAAAATATTCGGGATAAATGGGCTGGCCAAAGGGGAAATAGAAACAAAGATACAAAAGCTAGGACAGCTGATGTTGAAGATAGGGGTGAACCCAGTACAAAAGATTCCACTGCTGCAACCATGAACATTCCTGGAGAAGGCCCGTTCATAAATAATAAAACAAATTGGTTAGCAATACAGAGGCAATTGTCACACTTGGAGAGACAGCAAACTAGTCTCATGAACATGTTGCAGGTTAGTTTGTCGTTATTTCTTTAATGTTTGAAGTTCCATTTCCTGTTTGCTGCTACGAAAAAAAGAAACAAATGGATATCACAATTTGACTTCCTGATTGGTGACGAGGAACTAATGCCAGGAGCGCTAACTATAAGACTCTGCAAATAAGACTTTTCTCAACTCATTGAACTATGTAGGTGAAATTATAACTCTTGTCATGAAGCTATGTTGTTGTCAGCATTGACCACCTTTTGATGTCAGTTTTTTTTTCCCTTAGCCATCATACAGAGGCTAGAGTTATCTCACTACACAACAGCACAAGTGAGCAAGCTTTACATTTATGCCAAATACTGAAAGCTTGGGCCCGACAGCATTTATCTAGGCTTGAGCCTGCCCAATTAAGATGAGATTTTAATTAAGTCTTCCTTGGGATCAAATACTTATTGATATTGATCTTGGGCTTTGTTGAGCTCTCTTGAGGTTGGCCAAATTAGGCCTGAAGATATACGTATGGGCGTATGGCATATTAATGTATGCCTATCCTAGTGAGCATTTTTTTTCCACTACGGTCAAAACAGAATTTCATTACCATCAAGCAACAAAATTACAATAGTTTTATTATCCTAGTGAGCATTGAGCTTATAAGATATATGTACGTGCATCCATAGAGTTCTGGAGCCTTATTGAGTTCAAGAGTACTCTAATGTGTAATTAACTGAAAAACATGCAATAATACAAGCTTCTGTCCTTATTGAGCTGAGCTTGAGCTTATTCATGCTTCTATAGAGCTGACCTCAGGCTCTCAAGCTTGAACTTGAGGTTGCCCAAGCCTTAGGCTTACTCTTACTCAGCTCGTGGAGCTCTGCTACCTAGTTTATTTGTTATTTTAAAATAACTTTCTACATATTTGGAAAGAAAGTTGACTGCTTTGTGCCACCTGATGTGGTACTTCACTTGATTAATTTGTTGCATGATTCATAGTGTTGTAGCTTCCTGCTTCCTTCAGGTATACTCAACTTTTTTATGTACATTGCAAATGAGACTAAAGCAGCTGAGAGGTGTATGATTGCATGCTGATTGTGGACAAATTTGAACTTAACTTACTAGACATATTGTTGGCCAACTACTGAACATCGCTTGTTTTTCAACTTTCAGGATTTCATGGGAGGATCTCATGACAGCATGGTTACTTTGGAGAACAGAGTACGTGGTCTTGAGAGAGTTGTTGAGGAAATGGCTAGGGAAATATCACTCTCGTCAGGCAGGAGAGGTGGTGGTCCAGCGCTGGGCTTTGATTCATCTCCTGGCAGATCATCTAAATACAATGGTTTCCATGAATATTCTAATTCAAAATTTGGAAGGAGT
Source organism: Miscanthus floridulus (assembly GCF_019320115.1). Lineage (NCBI taxonomy): Eukaryota > Viridiplantae > Streptophyta > Magnoliopsida > Poales > Poaceae > Miscanthus > Miscanthus floridulus. The sequence goes on along the minus strand of NC_089583.1, from coordinate 105,243,599 downwards.
GGTGATGGACGGATGGGATTTGCAGAAAGGTATTTCTCTGCAGATGGTATGGCTTCTGGTACGAAAAACCCATCTTGGAGACCAGATTCTGAACCATGGGACTCGTATGCTTATTCTGGATCAAGAAGCGGTATGAATGTGAGGATAGGATTAGATTCTGTTTCATCTGACAATAGGATGGCAAGAAATGAACGGAGTAATGATCAAGCGGGTCCTCGGAGAGGTTGGGACAAAGGGCAGGGACCCTTTAGGTTTGGTGAGGGTCCTTCTGCCCGAAGTGCATGGCGGGCCTCAAAAGATGAGGCAACACTGGAAGCTATTAGAGTGGCCGGTGAAGATAATGGAAATTCAAGAGCCGCTGCAAGAGTTGCTATTCCTGAACTGGATGGAGAAGCTTTGAATGATGACAACCAAGGGGATGAAAGAGGCCCACTTTGGGAGGCCTGGACTCGCACGATGGATGCTGTTCATCTTGATGATATGGACTCTGCTTATGCTGAGATTCTTTCAACTGGTGATGCTGAATTACTTGTAAAGTTGATGGAGCAAACTGGACCAGTTGTTGATCAACTTTCAAATGAGGTTGCAAATGAAGTCCTACATGCAGTGGGCAGTTTCTCATGGAAGAAAGCTTCTATGACGTAGCATTAAACTGGCTTCAGCAGGTAATCCACTATATTCCTTTGCAGGAATGTATTGATGTTATCATTGATGAATTATATCATGAAAATTTGAACTTTCAACCATTATACTCCTCGGAACTGGGCTGAATTAATTAACGATTCACTTTCATCGTAAGACTATGGTGTGGCAATTTAGTGTGCATTTACTTAAGTACCTTTTGTCACTGGTGCTTTGATAGTAAATCCAATTTAGTATTAGGAGAATGGCATGTCTGACAAGTAATGTTTGGGATTCCAGTGATTACCTCCAGTCGATTAGCATTACTGTTAGGACAAAATGTTCAGCATCCTTCAGCCAAAGCACCCGTCTGTGCATATTACATTAACTAGAAGCATGCCCCGCGCGTTGCTGTGGGATTTTCTTAAAAATAAAATCGTTGCATGCATGAGTTAGATCTACATGTTCTTGTATCGATTCTTATCAAATTGGGCATGGCAATAAAAAAATAAAAGAATTAGATCAAACTATAAGATGGTGGAACAACAAAACAAATAACAATATGTATATTTCTTATGTATTGATAACAATTACATTTAGTGGAGGTGATGTGGATGGCTTGCATTAGGTTGAAAGTTAGTGGGCTGACTTGCATTAGCGAGAGATGATGTGGATAGTTAGTGAGAATGATGTGGATAGCTTGCATGTTAAGATAGAACTTCTAGTGGGGTTTAAAAATATAAGATATATAGTGGGGTTTATAAAAATATAATATATAGATAGATTCACACAAACTACACAAGAATGCAGAAACAGCTGCACAAACATTATTGTTGCGATAAACGCTCCAAACAGTAGAAGTTCAACGACATGGCTGACTAACAAGCTATGAAGAGAAATCATTTTGAACAGTTATGTTTTGAAATAATGGCTCCTTTTTTGAGAGAATGAGAGAGCCAAGCAATGGCAGATAGGGCGAATTATTTTGTTGATTTAAGCTGGTGAATTAAAGTATTGAAGCATTAGAGACATATCTTGGTAAAAATTCATTTGGATAGAGCATTGAACTGTTATTGATTGACTTTTGGTCCTTCTGCCCTCAAACAGAATCCTGGCTTTTCATTTGGTCTAGAATGAAGGCCCATCAGTTTTACTGGATTGCTCAAGGTTGAAGGGGAAACTGTAGTGAAGTATGTGATGGATATTTGATGCTTTCTTTGTCGAACAGATGGGTTCTTATTTGGTGAAACTTGTTTTTATGTTCTCCTTTGTTTGCCCAATGATAATTATGGTTTCCACCTGGACAGCAGGTATGCGCTTGCATGCTTGTGTAGGTTGAACTAATCCAGCTGTTTCAATTCACAGGTGAAACCAATGCATTACTATAATCTATGTATGCCCTGACATGGTTGATTAAGCTGGATAGATGGTTGTATCTAATCTATAAACACGAAACATTAGAGTATGTTAGACAAATAACAGTTTGCAAAGATAAGCCCTGGCACATATTATTTCCTTTCTTGTACTCAAATGTCTGGCATTGTCTGGTTTTCATTTCTGAGCTGAAAGCTTAACTCTGAACTGGAAATCTCACCAAAAGATATGTCAATGTGTTGCAGTTAACTGATCTGGTAATGGAAAACGGCTGATTATCTCGGAATACCTCTAGATGCAAAGCAGGACCTCTTACTGGGACTTCATGATGCTACAGCGATTGAGCTGCCTGATGACTGGGAGGGTGCGACACCCATGCAGATAATGAAGCAGCTAGCTTCATCCTGGCGCATCGACCTTCAGCAACTTATCAATTAGGGTTACATTGATTGTCGACATATGGGTCAATTTCATTTGTTTGTTCCTCTTGTTCTTGTCTGGCCTGTTGCTATTAGTATTAGGGATATTATATTGGGTGTAGTGGAAGTGGCACTGTGTTGAAATGGATTGGTTGTATAGGGAAATATGATGTTGATATTGTCTCACCTTCATTGAAAGTCTTTCATAATTCATAGTTTGATTCTCCAGTTATATTGTAAAACCTTCTCACCTCATGGTGGTCTGTGGTTTCATTATGGTGCATTAGACCATTAGTTATACATAGAATTCAAAACGAGTAGCATTATATTTTTATTGGCTAAAATAAACTGTCTCAGGCAACACTTGTATGTAGAAGCAGATGCTACGCATTTGGATATATTGCCCCACGCTTCCTATAGTGCAGGCGCCTGAAAACTCAAAACCAAATGCAGCTGACAACTAAAGGAAACAAACGAAGGAAGAACAAGCTCCAAAGTCATCTGATTTAGATCCAATGAACGAGAATCATTGCTTGATTAGATGCAAAATTTCAGGCACTTACATATAGCAGGGCCCTGCATACTGCCCATATGATGGAGGCCTTAACACTGAACTGATTTTGAGGTCAGGTATCTCCCAAAGCATGGACTCTTTCTGTAGAAGTATGCATGCCGCCAGCTGTGAGTCGTGACTCGTGAAATCTACGGGGCAGGTGAATTTGTTTCTGAGCATTGTTATGCACTTTGTATGGTGGTGTTGGGGCCCGTTCATGACTGCAACTTGCGGTGTTGGTATGCCCTATTCGAAATTTGTAAAACAAGGAATTTTTTTTGGCGAGGTTAGCAACGGCGCGGTTCGATTCCAGCGGAGATGCTTTTGTCGCTGCTGGCTTCGAGGGAGAGAGAAGCAAGGTGTCTCCCGTCAGTGATGGTGTGGACGCATGGGTATGGAGGTGAGGCGACAGCGATGTCATTGGCGTTATCAGGGTGGTGGGACGGGAGGAATTCTGAAGAAATCTGGATAAATCCGGAGAAATTTGTAAGAGAAAAACAGTATTCTGGATGAAAAAAGAAGCGGATCAAGTCCAATTTAAAGGCACGTGAACGGAGCCATAGAGGTCGAGAAGCCTATTTGTGCAGATCCACCGATACATGTTTCATCAAAGGGACTGTTTATCCATCTGTTACAGATTTGTGCAGCCAAAACTGTTGGTTTTTTTAACTTATCAGTTCGTCACAAAATCTGACAGATAGATGTATCAACAAATCTATCAAATTCCACAAAACTAAACAAAAAATCACTTAACGGGTATCCAGAACAAAAATCCAATAACGCACAAACAGATTTAGCACAATGGGAACATGTATCTTAAAGTGTAAATTCAATGGGAACACAAATCTTAAACCGTAATCCAATGCACATAAATCTGACAGATTTAGCACGAATAAATCTGTCAACAGATTAATAGCAAAGTTCTTCGTCAAAACCTTTTTTGATGCAAAACTAAAGAAAAGCTTGCTTCCAGTAAAACCAGAGTTTTTTTTAGTACGTTTTAACAAAAACCGACCCGACATTCTAAGGTATTTTGGGACCTATATACACATGTGAGGTGAACCATGAACATCTTGGTTGGGATCAAAGTACTGAGGCTCCACACGTTCAAAGTCTGCACGCGCTCTCGCTTGGAGAAGCCATGTCTCTGCTCTCGAGCACGATGGGTAGCCCGTTCAGCGGCGACGGCATGGGGTCCCTGACGAATGTGTTGTCCTTGTCCTCGCAGCAGAGCCTCCACCTGAAGCGCCTCAGCAGGTGGTGCATGGTCACCAGCGTCTCCACCCTGGCGAACTCGATCCCGGCGCACAGCCTCTGCCCGCCGCCGAACGCCACGAACGAGTAGGGCGGCGCCTGGCTCTCGAACCGGGACGGCTGGAACTTGTCCGGGTCCGGGAAGATGCCGGGGTCCATGTGCGTCATGCTGGACGCCCAGAACACCTGCCACCCCTTGGGGATGCAGTAGCCGTCGAACTCGATGTCCTCCAGCGCCCGCCGGAAGCTGCCGAAGACGGGAGGGATCATCCGCAGCGTCTCCAGGGCCACGCGCCATGTGAACCTCATGCCGTGCAGGTCCTCCCATGTCAGTGCCTCGCCGTCGGTTTTGTTCTTGGCGATCTCGTCGTGCTCTGCATGCACGAGACATCCATCCATGGTCACGAGCATTTGATTTGTTTATTATAGGCCATAGAATAGATAGCTGTGGGTTCTTTCTTGACGATTACCTTGAACCATGGCGGCGAGGGTTGCGGGATCACCCGCGAGGTGGCGGATCATGAAGGTCATGAGCACGGACGAGGTGTCGTGGCCGGCGACGAGGACGACCATGGCGTTATCCACGATCTCCACGTCCGTCAGCAGCCGCTCGCCCCCCGCCGCCGCCGCCGTCCTCGGCGCGCAGGCTGGCGAGGCAGCTCACGAGGTCGTCCGCGGGCGACGCCTCGCCGCGCTCCAGCCTGGCCCTCTTCTCCGCGAGCGTCGCCTCGAGCACCCGCCGCGCCCGCGCGCTCGCCCTGAGGCTCTTGCGGAACGTCGTGAAGGGCAGGTCCAGCGGAACGGACCACATCCCCTCCAGCATGTCGGCGAACGCTGCGGCGAGCCGCTCCCTGACGGCACCGCGCTCCAGGCCGAAGAGCAGCGTCGCGATGATGTCGAACGTGAGCAGCTTCATCAGCGGTAGCACGGCGACGGTGCGGCGCCCCGCCCACCGTGCGTCCAGGTGCCGCGCCACCTCGTCGTCGATCGTGCCCACGTACCGCCGCAGCATGTCGGGCTTGAGGAACTGCATCATGGCGCCGCGGACGCGGCGGTAGTCGTCGCCGACGAGCTCGAGGATGTTGCGGCGGCCCAGGATGAGCGGCAGGCACCGGGGCTGCTTCGGCGCCAGCGCGTCGCTCGCGAACACGAGCTTGTTCGCGGCGGGGCCCGTCACGAACACCGTCGGGGCGCCGAACAGCGACAGCTTCGAAACGGGGCCATACCGGTTGACACGGTCACGCAGCCACCGCTCGCCGGTGTTGCTCCGCATCGCGCGCAGCAGGCCCAGGCTCTGCCCGATCATCGGCAGGCCCAGTGAGCCTGGGGGCAGGTTGGGCGGCAACGGCTTCTTGTTGGGGGGCCTTGTGAACAAGTAAACGACGACCGGCGTGAGGAAGGCGACTAGGAGCGCAACGGCCACCGAGGACACCATTGTTGTGCGCTAGCTAGAGCTTGTTGGCTAGCTAGTCGTTAGGTTACTACTAGGTACTTAGTAGCAGAGGTACAGATAGGGTGCAAGCGCCATATATCGTGGCGCCGTGTAGACGTGACGTATGCTGCTGCGATCGACGAGCTGCCGGGAAGGCGAAGCGGACAGAGCGGCATCTTCACCTAACGTGCTGCGTCGTGATTTTTTTAATAGCTAGACGATACCGCCGAGAGAGGCCTAATTTGAACGCACCCAATTTGACAGGTAAGGGGAAGGCACGTCCAGGCATGAAAAGCTCTTCTTGAAGTCAGGGGATGTTTGCCTCGATCGGTTGGAATCAGCGTGGCAAACATCTCGCACATGCTGAAAACGTAATAATAGGGACATCCTAGAGAGAAGAGATGGTGTTCACCGATTCAAAGAAAAAGAAAAGAGAACTACACAATCATTCGCCAACGAAATCTAGCATTTGTTGGCAGCTGATGCAATCATGCAAATGCACGCATAGATTCCGCCTAGCAAGACAACAGATAAGATAAGGTGGTGTTTAAAACCAGGGACTAGAGTTTAGATGTGTCACATGAGAGTGTTCGGATATTAATAATAAAATAAATTATAGTCCGTGAGACGAATTTATTAAGCCTAATTAATCCGTCACTAGCACATATGTTACTGTAGCACACGTTATCAAATCATAGACTAATTAGGCTTACAAAATTCGTCTCGCAGAGTAGTCACAATCTGTGCAATTAATTATTTTTTAGTCTATATTTAATACTCCATGTATATGTCCAAACATCTGATGTAATAGGGACTAAACTTTAGACGGAGGAACTAAACAAGGCCTAAGTGTTGCAACAGGAATTCGGCTCCAAGCAATTGCTGCACGCTCACAATCAGCGGAATATTTGAGCCTCTAAAAAAATATCTGAGGTCATTTGAAAAATTTAATTTTTTAATTATAAAATATGATAACAATAAATGAATATTTGACCCTCTAAAATATTTATACTTATTAATAAAGAGATAAATTTTCTGCCACAAAATCTTTCGTCCACATACGTATTTCTGCCATAAAAAATTCCACTAACCCCTCGTCCAAGTGGGTTTTCGTGAACCACACGTTCAGCCAAAAATGGAAACGCTAGCCTAGCCACCCACGATTTCTTTTCTATTTTTATTCGTCGGTTCCGTTTTGGTTCTTTTCTTTCTCCTGATTTTTCTATATAAACATAAAAAAGAAATAATAAATGTAATATTATAGCTCTTTGAACTCTAAAATTTTCTATAAATAAAAATAAAATAATAAATATAATATTATTGCTCTTTGAACTCTAGATTCTTTCCTATAAATAAATACTCCGATCACTAAATTGTTAATATCTTTGATTAGGAATAAAATTAATTTATGGATAAAACTAGCATCCGGACGTCTGGCCCCATGCGCTAGGCGAGGGATGACGACCATCTACAAACCCTAGACTACTGGACTCACTTGCGGGGTGCAATGCAACCGGATAAGAGGCGCAGCCGATGGGCTGTGCTGGGCTGCTGCAGATGCTTGGGCCGCAGTCCTAGCAGCTGGGCTGTACAGTTGCAGGCCAAACACCGAAAAGGCTCAAGCGAGCATGCCCATAAGAATCTTGTAGAGTCAAAGTATCTCAAGTTTAACTAAAATTATAGAGAGAAATACAAATATTTATGACATCAAATAGATATATAAAAATATATTTAATGAAGAATCTAATGATACTTATTATTTGGTATCATAAATATTATTATCTTATTATATAAATTTAGTCAATCTTGAGATGTTTTTTACTCTCCAAAATTTTTGGAGTGACTTATAATTTATAATTTGAGACGGATGAAGTACTATTTAGATGTTTCAAAGCAAATAGAAGGCGTTGCCAGGATCCTATTTGTACTAGTATAGAAGTTGCCTACGGATGTAAAAAATGATATCCTCTAAACACATTTTACAGGACAGCGGCATCAAGAGGTGAACTTTGTTTCATCTGCTTGGCATTGCCATATGTTTTACTTCCTCTCTCCAGAAGATAAAGCGTATTTTGACCAGGACTGACCAGGGACGGTGGTCAAAAGGCTAATACATGAAGCCCACTCGTCCTGTTCGCTTGAACTTATCAACTTGACTTATTAGCCGTATTACAGTGTTTTTTCTTTCACAACAAAACAGAATTAGCTCGCTTATCTGCCGCAGAAACCGTCAGCTGTGATAGTGTACGATGTTGGCTTTGTAAGCTGCCTCTTGATTTGCAAGCCACATGCCAGATGGTAATTCTGAAATTGCAAAGTGAATTTGCTACTGCATGTAAAAGGGATGCTGTTGAATTTTATTTTATCTCAACTGTAGATAACATGTCTGCCAGTCGTACACGTATACTTCTACTGTTTTATTTTACAGTTCCGACTTGCCACAACTGCAGCTGTTTTCTGGTTGGGGCGTATTATACGGGTCGGCCCTTCACATGTTTAGGTTGCCCAATTTTCATTTTAGCGATCGTTCTTTGAAGAGAAAAAACCAACAAAGGGAACGACCGCGAGACTAAAAAAAAAGCACAGTGGAACAACCGCCCAATTTTCTGCTTGTTTCTTTGAAAGATTCATTTCTATAAATTTTTATTTTTTATCTAAAAAAGTTACAAAGTTATACATTTATAATCACATTTTTTGTGTGAAACATTTTGCTGGGACCGACTTATTATACCATAATTTTTATCGTAACTTTTTTTCAAATACATTTCTTGACATAATTTATAAACAATTTATCACCCATAATTTTTGATCGTGACATTTTTTAATACAATTTTCCTCCACATTAGACAATCTTATCCACAATAAGTTTTTTATCATGACTCTTTTTAAATCAAAAGAGAGAGCTTTAATATTAAACCTATGTTGATGACAACTTTTAGCATGATCTCTAGTATTAACCAACAAATTCCATTCTGACCAATGGTTCGAATCCCCACGTCCTTGCAATTTTCACTTATTTTTCTCTTTTTTTCTTCTTTCTTTTCCTCTTTTAAAAATTTTCATGTCAATTGACAATTCTTTCTTCTATATGCTATGAACAATTTTAGGTTCAGAAGTTTATCTAAAATAAATTATGTTGGACAACAAAAATACATGTATAAGTATATTACTCGTAAAATTTATTTATATAAATTTATGTTCAAAATTATATTAAGAAATTATCATGATAAATTTGTCCACTCACGAGCTTCCTTGCTTAATTATTCTGTTCATGTCGTTGCAGACTCACCCTGGTCACTCAATGGTCGCATGCCGCAGCATCTGCGGCAGCCTCCAGGCCAAGCGGCGTTGGGAGAGGGGGAAAGGAAAGAGACGGAGAGTGCAGCAACCAAACCTCATCGGTGAGGGCAATGCAGTCGACACGGTGGGCAGCCTGTCGTCGAACGCCTCGACGGCGCTGCGCTGCGGTGCGCGAAGCGCGGGGCCCACTGGCAGCGCCCTTGCAGGCCTCGCCCATGGGACGCGCGGCGAGCAGCGGACGTCGCCCCCGGTGAAGGCGGAGGCGACGACGAGGGCGGGAAGACGTGCGGCGAGGCCCGCGTGGGGTGAGGGATGGCGAGGATGAAGTCTGTGCTGGAGACGGTGAGCACATCGCAGAGCGCGACCGCCGCCTCTCCCATGGCAGCGGCCTCGGCGGCGATCGCCACCTGCGGGAGGACCTCAGTCCTCGGCAGCTCGCCACTATCTGGTCCTCCAGCGGCTCCATCCAACCAGGTGTCATCGCCATTCATCCAACGGCTCGGGGCTGTCGACCTGGACGGTAGTCCAAATAGCCGCCCGGGCAAACGAGCCTCACCCATCCAGCCCACCGGCCCACCAATCCAACGTACACCCAGCTCACGGGTCACGGCCTCACGGGTCACGGCCTCACGCATACACCCACGCAGGCCGTTCTCAAAAAAAAAAAAAAAACCCACCCAGGCACCCAGCCGCACGGCACCAGCTCCTAATCCTAACCCTATCCTTCGGAGGCGGCGGCAACGCGGCGCACCCGGCAGGCCAGCGGCGGCGGCGCGACGCCACACGGGAGGTGGAGGCGCCGAGGCAGCGGCGGACCGGCGCGGCCGCACGGGCGTGGGCGAGCCGCGAGTAGCGGCGGGGGCGGCGAGCAGGGGGCGGGCGCGGTGGCGGCGAGCAGGGTGCCTGGCTCTGGCTGCGTCTGTGACCTCTAATTACTTCTCTTTAAGCTGCAACACTTCTGAGGGCAGCCAGAGGGGTTCCTTCTTTCGACGCGCTCAGCTGTCAGCCCCCCTCCTCCAGTGCCCAAGGGCCAGGGCCCAGAATAAAAGGGTACAACGAAAGGGTAGAACAGCAGCTGCCCCACCAAGCGCCGAACTGTCGGAGATGGCAGCTGCGGCGCTGGCGGCGGGGAAGGGGAAGCGAAAGCGCCACCTCTCTGAGGACGACGTCTACCTCCTCCTCCACAGGTCCGTCCGTCCTTCCTCCGCCCCTTTCGTCCGCCCGTCCCCCCTCCGGGCGGCTCGCTTTCGCCTAGGGTTTTACTTCACAGCACCGCTTGCAATCCTTCTCCCTCTGCAGGTACGCTCCGGGGACGATCCTGACGGCGCTGCAGGAGGTGGCGCAGCACGCGGAGGGCCGGCGCATCGACTGGAGGGCGGTGGTTGGGAAGTCGGCCACGGGGATCACCTCCGCCCGCGAGTACCAGATGCTCTGGCGCCACTTCGCCTATCACCACGACCTAGACGATAGTGTCGACGCCGGCGACCAGCCTCTGGTTTGTAATCCTACCCACTTCTCAAAGCCTAGATTTGCTGCCCCCTTTTGGATTGGCTTGCAAGGCGTCAAGTAGCTGGGATTCCTGTAATGGTGATCGATTGGATCTTAAGGTAGCACGCACAGGAATTCAGTTTGTTCTTGTGTTGGCTGCTCCTTCCGTAATTGGTGCTATACCTATTTTTTATGTTCAATCTTCTTGACAATGGTAGGGCGATGACAGTGACCTGGAATTGGAGCTTGAACCCAATCCCATCCCGACCAAGGAAGCTTTATCTGAGGCCTCTGCATTAGCCAAGGTATCACTTTTTGTTTGGAAAACATACAGTAGGATGGTCATTTTGATTTTTGAATGCATGATGCCAAATCCTGTTCTCTTTTTTTTCACTGAATTGATTTTGATGCTCTAAAATATCCAGGATGAGCGCGAGGCACCTGCTTGTGTAGCATTTGCTCTGCCATTTTCAATACTTATTTTACCATGATCAAGTATCCAGAAGTGTTTGGCTGCATACACTTATTCGTAAGTGTAGAGGCCCGGAACGTTGTTCCTTTTATCCAAAAAAAGTATTCAGAAGTGTGCGCTGTTGTGATTGGCTTGCTCAAACAAATCTTTTACTGCAATCTTATCCAGAATGATTATATAAGCGCCACTTGATTGAGTTGATTCCACAAACTGATGCAATATTTTGAAATTCAAATACTAATAAGGCCAATCTCAGTGGAGAGTTTCATAGCGTTGTTTCCAAGATACCATGTCATATAGAATGAAATGAAACATGATGAAACACCCACTCTCCAATGGAAAGTTTCATTCTATGGTTCATAGACATTTAATTTTATGACTCAAGAGATGGTAATCATGCTAAGAGAGTTTCGTCCCCATGAAACTCAATTCTTCTCTCTCTTAAAAACGCTTGCACACATCATCAAAAACACCTATGTGTCAGCTTATTAAATGCAAATGAAGTCTGATAAAATTCCCACTGAGACTGGCCTAAGAACAAATCTTAAGTCTAGAGGCAGCTTGTGTGGTAGTTGAGAGAACTGGAGTCTGGTTGAGCAGGGGGTGGAATGCAACGGTCAATGACGCCGAGTAGGTGGCAGTGATGCCTGGCAGCAAGAGTCATGGCAGTTTTACAGCCATGAAAGGCAGTAACAAGCGGAGGCACACCTCAGGCTCAGGTAGGCATACACTGGACTACTGGAGAGACAACCAGTGGTGGGAGCATCAGTAGTGTTTGAGGGGCTGCTCATTGGTGGGCAAGAGGTTGGGGTGGCTGGTAGCTTGCCATGTTGGGATTTGGGTGAGGAACAGGGCCGGATGCCAGAGGGAAACGTTGGTGTGAATGATGATGCTTGCTACACATGTGGGCGTGTGCTTGTCAATGGTCATGGGCTGAAAAGGACTGTGATCAGGTGTTAGGTGGGATGCTGATTGGGCTAGCGAGGATAGTGCTATTACATATACCTATTATTAGGCTATTACAGGCCAGATGGTCTGGCCTGATATTTCAGCTTGTATAGCAGCTGACCTGGTCCCTGATTTGGATAAGCCAATAGTTATTCTGGTATGCATTTAGTATTTTAGATAGTGCACAAACATTTAGGCATATAGCTCTCAGTCTGAGTCTGTTCTAGATTATGGTTGATACACAATGTTGACTCTTCAAAAGTTTGATTGATGCCTTATTAGCAACTGGAGGATAAAGCTTCACTTTAACACTAGATATCAGATGGCAATGAAATATAGTTGATTTTTTTTTCTATAAATAAAAAAGAAAACTTGCAAGTTTTTGTTTGATGAAAATTGAGTTGTTATGATTGCTCGCTGACATTTATTTCTCCTTTTCAGTATTTATGAATATGAACTTCCATTTTATTTAATTATTAATTTACAAGATGGGTCTCATAGAATGTCTCAAGAAAGTCTTGATTTAAGGTTCCGTAATGTGAAGGTGTTGGATGCTGCAACTGCCCTCAGATGATATGCCCCAAACATCATTCCATTGGTAGCTCAGTGTTCATTACTTGGTTGTTTTGAAGAACTTTGGTAGCGCAAAATCATGGTTTAGAAAAAAAGGGGTTCTGACTGGAGGTTCTAGAACTCTAAAAAGACTACAATTTTAGCAATACGCATGTTTTTAAAAACTACAGTACTATTTCATCCAAACACCACTTACCTTTCGAAAACCAATGTATTTTGCAAAACCATAGTATCTTGAGAGAATTATGTATTTGGCACTGAAACAAATCAGTCTTCCGCATTTGGCGCTAAAAGAAATTGAATTTTCGTATCTGGCACCAAGTTGAAATTTCCTTCCCTAGATAGCATCGCCGTCCATTTGGGCTAGTAACGGCGTCAAGTGGCTGGTAAAATGACATGAATGCCCTTCTTTGTAGCAGAAATACATGATGCCCAATAGGGAAATAATAGATGGACAGGTTGTCAAATAAGAAAACTATAAATACCACAAATATATTGTGAACTAAAACATGGGATTTTGATAATCGAAGTGTGCAAATAAATAAATAAATAAATAAATAATTTCAAATTCTAAGGCAAGAGTAGGTCCCGCTGGGGTAGGCTTAGCACGGGAGGGATTTGCCCTGTCTAGTTAGCTTGGTCAGAAATTGTTTGATGCAGTTTAGCAGCTCGCTCATCTCAGTTTGGTCAGTCCTATATTCTTTTCAGATCATCGCAAGACATGAAGACAACAACAAACAGATATTTCTCCACAAATGCTTAGAATACAGGTTTGTGCATCTGGTGTCACAACCAATCATCTAGAGTTCTCCACAATTGAACATCAGAAGTATACAAGTACTCATATTTCTCGCTCAATCACCGAAACTACGAATTATTCAAGAGGACTTCGCTGGGGGCACTGCTTGTCTTCCCAAGCTTTTGGATGATGTAGCCAGCTGAACTGGGTTAGCACAAAAAAAAGCATTGCAAATCTCAGAAATAACAAGTGCAAGAAAACTCTATCCCGTTCCAGATCCAAGAACATGCCCCCGCAATCCTCCTGATCTGACCTAGGGAGGCTGCCCTGTGGCCTGTGCGCCGGGAGCTGCCGCCGTGCCGCCTCTGCCACGCTGGGCTGGCCGGAGGGGCTGCGCCACCTCCACGCCACGCCGCCGCAACCGCGCCACGGCCTGGCTCCGCCGGGTGAGGTCGCCCCGCCAGAGGGCACGCACAGCTGGTGCTGGGCGCTGCCGGCCGCGAGATCCTCTGCTCCATCATCCTCTCCTCCCATCAATCTAGGGTTTGGTGTTTTTTTACAGGAGCGTTCGGCCGCTTGGGAAGTCGAGGGAAATTGGATGCGTGAGTAACAGAGGGTATGTTGGTCACAGTAAGAAAAAGCTGACACGGTCAAAATAGTCAACTAACAGATGAATGGATGAATTGGACGGCAGTGCCATACAAGGAAGGAAATTTTAACTTGGTGCCAGATAAGAAAGTTCGAATTTTTAAGTGCCAAATACGAAAGACTGATTGTTTCAGTGCCAAATACAGAATTCTCTCTATTATCTTCCCAGAATTCCATAAAAAATACTTTGTATCCAAAGAGGGCTTTAGTGAGGGAACTCCGCCTATGTTGGGGTGCCTATGGTGTTTCAGCATAGCAGGTCCCAAGCCCTGATAAAGGAGGAGGGTTGTGTCATGCTTGGCAAAAACTTAGCTACTAAAATGGAGATGAAATGGAGGGTTTTAGTGAGGGACTGATAGTGCTTGCTTATGTCAACTCTGTAACTGGGAGTATCTACGCAGAATTACATGAAATGTCCATTGTATTTGGTTTATTGAAAATAAAATGTTATCCTTGTATGGCAACTTACTGGAAAGAATCATGTAAGTTTGATACTCGTTAGTAGTCCTATGTGGTTTCGTAATGCGTTATTATGCTATCATGTCTTGTTCTGTTATGTTATATGCATTCCTAATTTATTGGTACCTTAGATACTCTTAACACATAATACATTTTGCAGGCGCTAATATCCGGATCTTCACGTGAGCAAGCCTCTGGTCATCGCATTAACTTGAATCCGCTGTGCTGAACACCCAAAATGAAAAGATAGTGCGGGTTCCATCTGAGAAACAGCTTGCTCAGAGTCATCGTATAACAAATGTTACAGGTCCTGTTGCCAATTCAAAACAGTCATCTCATATAGGACCCTCTCCTGGTCATTTGGATCCAAATGGAGCTTCTAAAAGAGAAAGAAGTCAAAAGCATGGTCTAAAGAGGAGGATGCAGACCTAGCAGCTGGTGTGCAGAAGTATGGTGAAGGAAATTGGGAGGATGTTTTGCATAAATGTAACTTCGATAGTACAAGAACGTCTGATCAGTTATCTCAGGTAATACTGTGTTCACCTTGTTAATTGTGTAATAGCATGCACTATTCTGCCATATTGCATCCTTATTTACATGTGTCGGGAATTATCGTGAAGCCATATTAACGTATGGTTGCATACTTCTCGAATATACTTAAATGGCAGAGACGCAGAGTGTCCATATGCATGCATCTGTTGCTTTACTGAATAATTATGTCTTACGCCTGGGTTCCCAGATCTACCATCAAACCTTTCCCTGTACCTTTATATCCTGGAGTTCAATGTTTATTTGTTCTTATTACTAGGTACAATGGTTGGCTTATTTTATGCTTTATTGCTTTTAATACTACTCCCTCCATCCCAGTTGTCTTAGTCAACCTTTTTTAAGTTTGATCGATTTATAGAAAAGAGTGCCAAGATTTATGACACCAGATTAGTATTATTAGATACACCAAAAATATATTTCATAATGTTCTCATTGGTGTCATAATTAATTGTGCTTTTCTATAAATTCGGTGAAGCATATGAAAAGTTTGACTTAAGAAAGTCTAGGAATTGATTTATTCAGGGACGGAGGTGGTAGTATTTACTATTTTGGTGTTGCCTTGAGAATTCCTCTTATCCTAATGTAGATATTGTACATTAGAGTATTTTATAAAAAGGTTAATATGTACCATTCTTTCAAGATGGGCGCTAAAGCGTCAGAGGATCAACCAAGCCTGCTAGCACTAAACATGCTT
The DNA here is from genome assembly GCF_019320115.1 of Miscanthus floridulus. Taxonomy (NCBI): domain Eukaryota; kingdom Viridiplantae; phylum Streptophyta; class Magnoliopsida; order Poales; family Poaceae; genus Miscanthus; species Miscanthus floridulus. The sequence goes on along the minus strand of NC_089583.1, from coordinate 105,228,076 downwards.
CTGTTGGCTCAGAGGAAGATCAGCAGCTCTCAAGGCACTTTCATTGGCTGTCGGTCCTATGCGTAGATCAGGTATTTATAGAGTTTTGATGCTTCGCCATGAAAGCTGATATTTTAGCATAATGTTTCTATGCTATCAGCAACTGAAGCATTGTTCTGCGGCTTTGTTTACGCATCGCAGCTGTTGTAACCCTGTCCTGTCTTTGTGGTTCTTACATAAATTGTGCATGCAGGAGCTTATCAACAAAGCATTCAGCTTAAGTCTACAGTGTTTGCTCCTAAGATGCCAGAAGTAAGATCTGCAGCAACCCCTTCACCGGCACCGGCATCGGCACTGGCACTGCCAGTCCCAGTCCCAGTCCCAGTTGCTATGCCTCTGCGTGTGGCAGCTCAAGTGCAGACTCCGCTTCATCAAGGGCAACAAGCTCCTGTCCAAGCTGCGACGCCAAAATTGTCAAATGCTACAAATAGACACGGGAAGAAGCAAGCAGCTCAGCCAAATCCACCATCGGTCCTTCCTCAATACAAGCAGCAGCAATTGCTGCTGGTGGGGCGACTTGCCACCAGCCTCAACTTCGCAAGTTTTTTAAAAGCCGCACAATCTAAGAATGTTGTGCACATAAATCTCTAGGAGCATCATCTTGAAATCTTCTGCAAGCTCTAAGGCATCGATTGTGGCTGAGCATGGAACACAACCTGGGGGCTCCAGCACCTAGAACCTCTAAATCCTAGCGCAGTTCATGGTGTTTTCAGGAGTTACTGTAGTTAATCACTCAGGGCCACCTGCTGGGGCACGTTCGTTGGAAACTAAGAAGGATTGAGTACCACACTAGCACCTGTCCCATGCGAGAGGATGACTCTGAATTTTGTGTGATTACGATAGATGACTTGTTTCCTGAAGATGCAAAGCCGCCAGAAGTGTCGATGCAAAGCAGCCAGAAACTGTGGATACAAGGCAAAGCAACCCAGAAACCACGGTCTCAAGGCAAAGCAGCCAGAAAACACAGATCCCAAGGCAATGCAACAAGAAACCAAGGACCCAAATCAAAGCAGCCAGATTACATTAGAGGTTGAGATAGTAGATCCCAAAGATAAAGACATGCTAGAGTTTGAATCAATATGTTGCTTCTCAAGGAGGACACTTAACATGGATGATCTGAATAAAAGCAAGTGTACCGACAGTGCTTTCCCAAGCCCAAGGTCTTGTTGGCAGCCAGAAGAAGCCCACAGAAACTGATTCCTGCGGGAGGGGAAAGGTACCCTTTAACTGTGGTTGGGAAAGGTAAGCCTGTAACTGCTGCAGTGGCAGCAACTGGGAAGAAGACTAAAATTCCTGGCTCACATTCGGCAGCAGGGACCCAACGTGGCATTGTTGACACAGTCAATGCCAATGCCCCAAATAAAACACTAGTAAGGAGGGGCAGCCACCCCTGTACCTGCTTGCAAGCGCCTCCCCTGAAGCATGCCGTGAACACAGAAGGTAACCAAATGACAACCAACAGTGGCCACGGTTTTCAGTTCTGGAGTACCAGCCAGCAGCCAGACTAGCGTGGTTGCAAAAGGTGCTAGCAAAGCAAATCCCCGTCCAGCAGCAGCCAGGCTAAGCCGAAGTAGTGTTCCGGTGAACGGTGCTAACAGGGTGGTGAATCCATCGTCAGCAGCCAAGCTAGCGCTGCGATGAACAACACTAACAGGGCTGCGATACCAATGTCCAGCAGCCAGGCTAGTGCAACTGTTGACGGTGCGAACAGAGCGGCTATCCACCACCACAGCAACCAGGCTAGCACAGCCGTGAATGGTGCTGCTAACAAGGGGAATCCGCCAGCAGCAGCCAGGCAATAGATAGGCCCTTAATACAGTAAATTTTGTAATAATCCCCGTAGGACTTTTGTGCGTCGATTGTCCCTTGGAAATGTGAATAGGGCATGTAGGCAGAGATCGTGTCATTCTTTTCACCTTGCATTTACAGTTGCATCCATGAACTGGAGACCACTAGATTGGATTGAATTTTTGTCTGGTATTTCCTTCTGGCCATCGCTAAATCGTCCAGTTTCCCTTGTGAATTGTGATGCTTGTGTTTGTCATTCTTTGTTGGAGTGATTGGCCGACATGCCGGTGCGCTGCTTAGGCCTCTTGAAACGGTGACGGTGGCACATCAAGCCATTCCATCGTCGTGATGATGGTCCTGGGCCCGGTGCCATCGGGATGTTTTGGGAAGCTCGGTCCTAGGATGTGCAGGTTGCTCGGTGGACAGGGCGTGCAAGCCAAGGTGGCATTGCTCGGCGGCATGGGAAGTTTGGCACAGGTAAATTTTCTGAGCGTGCCTTCTGTTCCATGATTTTGCTCAAGGAATACTAGATATTACAAGGCTTTGCTAATTATTGGTCATGTCATATTTAGGGTGGAATTTTATCCTAGACTAGGAGCATGGGTTATTTTGAAGTCTCATGTTCTTAGTTACAACAACGACAACGAAGCCTTTAAGTCCCAAATAAGTTGGGGTAGGCTAGAGTTAAACCCAACAGAAGCGATTAAGGTTCAGGCACGTGAATAGCTGTTTTCAAGCACTTCTATCTAAGGCTAAGTCTTTAGGTATATTTCATCCTTTCAAGTCTTCTTTTATTGTCTCTATCCAAGTCAACATCGGTCTTCCTCTGTCTCTCTTCACGTTACTATCCTGGCTTAGGATTCCACTACGCACCGGTGTTGGATATGTCCAAACCATCTCAACCGGTGTTGGACAAGCTTTTTTTTCAATTGGTGCTACCCCTAATCTATCATGTATATCATCGTTCCGAACTCGATCCTTCTTGTATGACTGCAAATCCAACGCAACATACGTATTTCTGCGATACTTATCTATTGAACATGTCGTCTTTTCGTAGGTCAATATTCTACAACATACAACATAGCATGTCTAATCGTCGTCCTATAAAACTTGTCTTTCAGGTGGGTGCTCTTAGTTTGAATCATAATATTGTTTTGGTCGTGGCCTGTGCATTTCCTGATAACTTTATTAGGTATTAGGTATGGAAAATACAGGTAAGGTTTTGGTCTTCATGGAGCAGGTCAAGAATTTGCTATTTGGTAGGTTACTTGCAGTGTGGGGCTATGAATGTTATCCACTACTCAGGTTAGGGCTTCCAGCGGGTTCACTACTGCTTTGTGGTACTGTGGCTTCTGTATCTCACAAAAGTGTAGGGTTGACACTAGAAAGTTTTCGAACTGCTGGTGAATCATTACTGAGAATGGCAAATGGAGATAGGAATTTAAAGCATAAGCACTGTGATCACAATGTACTCCTGATAGAGTGAATGTGGAAGTTCAACGCTTGATGTCTTCCCGGAGAACAAGAGTCTGGGTTTACTTGATTCTGTTTGACTTGATGGACAATGGAAAATATCATATTGTTGTGATTTTGTGAGGTCCATAAATGGGAGCTTAATTGACCTTGTAATGACATCTCTCCCTCTCTTTATAGTTTCACCATGGATTATGAGACGTAGAGATATGATGTAGAGTTCAATTAAAATTATTTTTCCTGATTTATTATTTTGTGTATTATCTGAGACAGCAGAAGCCAGTCATTTTGTCTATCCTATTACTTGTTGGCTGTGTGAGCCATGTTGGATGATGGCCGTGCATTAGTCTTTTGATTAGTATTGGAGTGTGTTTGAGTGTTTCAGATATTTTTCTAATCTTTTTTTGACTTTGATTTACAAGTAGCATGTAGCTTGCTAGGTTGGACTGTACTTGTGGCTTTTGTTTTATTATTACTTTTACATGATTCATCTGTATTACGATAACATGGATCATGTGTAAGGTTAAGGTTCCAGCTCACCTCTTTGAGTTTTGTTGGTTATATTCATATAAGATTTCAGTGCTAAACCTACAGGAGCTTTAGGTAGTTTTGTCATGATTCAGGAGCATTATGTAGTTTTATCATGACAATATTTCCATCAATGCTAGTATTGTTTCGTTGTGCTTATGATGCGGTTATGCCATTCTACAAGGCTATTATGTGAAACTATCACTATGGTTATTGGGCTTCATAATTTGAGTATCTGTTCATATCTCACCTTTCAGGTGGGAGCAATCGGTTCCCAGAATATGCAGCAGACTCTGCAAAGTATCCGTGACTGCCTTGAGAACAGCGATTTGGCTACTAGAAAAGCAGCTGCTGAAACGGGTTGAAAACACTGTCCTGACTGAATTGTTGTGAGAGAAAAATACTGTTCCGGCTGAAAAAAGAAGCCGAACAAACCGAATATGGGGTAAGCCGAACGGGGCCTATGTGTCTTTGGCACTTTGCTACCCATTCCGGTCACTTGATAGGTGATGGAACAGCTCCAACCATCGCTGCTCTCGAAGCTTGCCGTTTTGATACGGTAACCTAGAATTCTTTGCGCCCCATCTACGTTTGAGGCCCTATTGCTGCTCATGAAACCTTTTCAGATGGCCACAATATACATACATTTGTATTCATCGGCGTGTTCGCCTGGTTGGTTTCTGGGCTGGTTTGGGCTGGCTGGTGCTGATTTGTTGTGAGAGAAAAACACTATTGGCTGGTTGAATAAGTCCGACTGAAACCAACAAGCGAACAAGGTGCATATGTCATAGTCATCATATTCTTCTCACAGGTAAGGCCTGTCAGAGATAGCATGATTGATGCAATACAGTTGTGGAAAAAAGTTGACTGGAGAGGATGCAAATGGTAATGTTTGTTTGTTTACCAATTGTACTATATCATTGAGGGTTTTACTATTTCATACTTAATGTAAAACAATTTACATGCAGCAGACGGTAGAAATAAGGATCTAGCTGATGGTGAAGGGAAACTGGACTCAAGAAGGTCAACGCAAAGAGGTGGAAAATCAGAATCCTTCGATGATTCCTCTCCAGATTCACCTAGTAAGAACGTGAAGGGCAGTAGCATAGCTGAAAAGGCAGCAGTTCTTTTGAAGAAAAGACCAACATTAACTGACAGGGAACTGAACCCAAAGTTTTTCCAAAGCTTGAGACAGGGAAAACAGATGACTTGGTAGTTGAGGTTGTAGTCCCCCGCAAGACTCTACAATACAGAAGAAGATGATGATCCTGTTGGTCCAGCTGACAGCAATGGATCAGCTGTAGATGAAGCAAATCTAACTCAAATGCATGCTAGCTCTAATTTTCAAAATATTCGGGATAAATGGGCTGGCCAAAGGGGAAATAGAAACAAAGACACAAAAGCTAGGACAGCTGATGTTGAAGATAGGGGTGAACCCAGTACAAAAGAATCCACTGCTGCAACCATGAACATTCCTGGAGAAGGCCCTTTCATAAATAATAAAACAAACTGGCTAGCAATAGAGAGACAATTGACACACTTAGACAGCAAACTAGTCTCATGAACATGTTGCAGGTTAGTTTATCGTTATTTCTCTGGAATGTTTGAAGTTCCATTTCCTGTTTGCTGCTAAGAAGAATCTAGAAATGGATATCACAGACTTTCTGATTGGTTACAAGGAACTAACATCAGAAGTGTTAACTATTAAGTCTCTGCAAATAAGACTTCCTCAACTCAGTAAACTATGCAGGTGAAATTATAACTCTTGTTGTTGTCAGCATTGGCCACCTTTTGTTGTCGTTTGTTTTTTTTCCTTAAGCCATCATACAGAGACTAGAGTTGTCACTAAACAACAGAGCAAGTGGACCAAGCTTTTTACATGTATGGCAAATACTGAAAGCTTGGGCCCGACAAGCCTTTACTAGGCTTGATCCCCAATGCCCAATGTTTAAAAGGCGACTAGGCGTCCAGGCGCGTGCTAATTAGGCTTGAAGATATACATATGCCATGTTAATGTATGCATATCCTAGTGAGCATTGAACTTGTTTGAGCTTATAAGATATATTTGTGCACGTGCATCTTTAGAGTTTTGGAGCCTTAATGCCTTTTGAGTTCAAGAGTACTCTAACATATAATCAACTAAAAAACATGCAATAATGCAAGCTTTTGTCCTTATTGAGCTGAGCTTGAGCTTATTCATGCTTCTATAGAGCTGACCTCAGACTGAGGTTCAAACTTGAACTTGAGGTTGCCCAAGCCTTAAGCTTACTCATGCTCAGCTCGTTGAGCTCTGTTACCTAGTTTATTTGTTATTTAAAAATAACTTTCTAGTACATCTTTGGAAAGAAAATTGGCTGCTTTGTGCCTACCTGATATGGTACTTGACTACTTTGTTGCATAATTCAGATACGTGCTTTAGCTTCCTGCTTCCTTTAGGTATGCTCAAATTTTTTATCTAGATTGCAAATGAGACTATAGCAGCTGATAGGTGTATGACTGCATGCTGATTTTGTGGACAAATTTAAACTTACTAGACATTTTTTGGGCTAACTATAGAACATCGCTTGTTTTTCAACTTTCAGGATTTCATGGGAGCTTCTCATGACAGCATGGTTACTTTAGAGAACAGAGTATGTGGTCTTGAGAGAGTTGTTGAGGAAATGGCTAGGGAAATATCACTCTCGTCAGGCAGGAGAGGTTGTGGTCCAGCGCTGGGCTTTGATTCGTCTCCTGGCAGATCATCTAAATACAATGGCTTCCATGAATATTCTAATTCGAAATTTGGAAGGGGTGGTGATGGACGGATGGGATTTGCAGAAAGGTATTTCTGTGCAGATGGTATGGCTTCTGGCACGAAAAACCCATCTTGGAGACCGGATTCTGAACCGTGTGACTCGTATGCTTATTCTGGTTCAAGAAATGGTACGAATGCAAGGAGAGGATTAGATCCTGTTTCATCTGACAATAGGATGCCAAGAAATGAACGGAGTAATGATCAAGCGGGTCCCCGGAGAGGTTGGGATAAAGGGCAGGGACCCTTCAGGTTTGGTGAGGGTCCTTCTGCCCGAAGTGCATGGCGGGCCTCAAAAGATGAAGCAACGCTGGAAGCTATTAGAGTGGCTGGTGAAGATAATGGAAATTCAGGGGCTGCTGCAAGAGTAGCTATTCCTGAACTGGATGGAGAAGCTTTGAATGATGACAACCAAGGGGATGAAAGAGGCCCACTTTGGGAGGCCTGGACTCGCGCAATGGATGCTGTTCATGTTGATGATATGGACTCTGCTTATGCTGAGGTTCTTTCAACTGGTGATGCTGAATTACTTGTAAAGTTGATGGAGCAAACTGGACCAGTTGTTGATCAACTTTCAAATGAGGTTGCAATTGAAGTCCTACATGCCGTGGGGCAGTTTCTCGTGGAAGAAAGCTTCTATGACATAGCTTTGAACTGGCTTCAGTAGGTAATCTACTATATCCCTTTGCAGGAATATATTGATGTTGTCATTGATGAGAATTATATCAGGAAGAAACTTTCAGCCATTTTTTCCTCAGAACTGGGCTGAATTAATTAATGATTCACTTTCATCATAAGACTGCAGCATTCTAAGATGCATTTTAGTCTGCATTTACTTAAGTACTTTTTGTGACTGACACTTTGATAGTCAATACGATTTGGTAATAGGATAACGGCATGTCTAACAAGCTAATTTTTAGAATTCCAGTGATTAATCCCAGTCCATTAGCATAGCTGTTAGGATAAAATGTTAAGCATCCTTCAGCCAAACCTGGCCATGCACATTACATTAGTTCACACATGAGAAAGCAAAAACAACTGCACAACATTATTGTCGCGATAAACACGAAAACACCCCAAATAGTAGAAGTTGAATGACATGGCTGACTAACAAGCTATGACGATAAATCATTTTGAACAGTTATGTTTTGAAATAATGGCTTCTTTTTCAAGAGAATGAGAGAGTCAAGCAATGCCAGATAGACTGAATTAATTTGTCGATGTTAGCTAGTGAATTGAAGTACTGAAGCATTCGAAGCATATCTTGGTAAAAATTCATTTGGCTAGAGCATTGAACTGTTATTGATTGACTTTTGGTCCTTCTGCCCTCAAACAGAATCCTGGTTTTTCATTTGGTCTAGAATGAAGGCCCATCAGTTTTACTGGATTGCTCAAGGTTGAAGGGGAAACTGTAGTGAAGTATGTGATGGATATTTGATGCTTTCTTTACCAAACAGATGGGTTCTTATTTGGTGAAACTTGTTTTTATGTTCTCCTTTGTTTGCCCAATGATAATTAAGAGGTTTCGACCTGGACAACAGGTATGCGCTTGCATGCTTGTATAGGTTGAACTAATTCAGCTGTTTCAATTGACAGGTGAAACCAATGCATTACTATAATCTATGTATGCCCTGACATGGGTTGATTAAGCTGGATAGATGTTGTATTTAATCTATAAACATGAAACATTAGAGTATGTTAGACAAATAAAGTTTGCAAAGATAGGCCTTAGCACATACTATTTCCCTTTTGTACTCAAATCTCTGGCTCTGGCGTTGTCTGGTAATCTGGTTTACATTTCTGAGCTGAAAGCTTGACTCACCAAAAGATATCTCAATGTGTTGCAGTTGACTGATCTGGTAATGGAAAACGGCTCTGATTATCTCGGGATACCTCTAGGTGCAAAGCGGGAGTGCGGGACCTCTTAGTGGGACTTCATGAAGCTACTGTGATTGAGCTGCCTGATGACTGGGAGGGAGCGACACCCATGCAGATAATGAAGCAGCTAGCTTAATCCTGGCGCATCGACCTGCAGCAACTTATCAAGGTTACATTGTGTGGGGGTACGATCCCGGATACCCACGGTAGATCACATGGGCTGCGCCCCTAGGAGCGGTCCAGCCCACAAGACGAAGCCTTGCGGGGCACGACGCTGCTCGTCGCGTCCCGCAAGACACCGGGAACATATCCTAAAGATACTATGAGATCTGTTAGGATACGTATGATCACATGATTCCTGTAATATGTTATTACTTTTCGGTTATCTCATAGATCTAACCGACTTGTAACCCTGCCCCCCGGACTATATAAGGCGGACAGGGACCCCTCCAAACACACGCAATATCATACGATACCCAGTATAACTCAATAGACCACAGGAATAGGGTATTACGTCGTGCTGACGGCCCGAACCTGTCTAACTCGTGTGTCTCTGTTGCCTTCTTGTTCTCAATTACACGCATCTCTGCCGATCAATCTACCTTCGTGGGATACCACTCGGAGGACTGCCGACGATATTCTATCGACAGTTGACGCCCTAGGTAGGGGTGTGCGTGCTGTTTCCATGTCGAACAAGATGGTACATTTTGCAGGCTCTTCGTCCCTCCCACATCTCGGTCAGATCTTCACGATCGGATGGATCTCCTGGATCATCAAGGTTGACGGAGTCAGATAGCTCATCGAGCCGGTGCAGATCAATACTGCGCCGATCACCCTAACACCTGTGACTGTAGATCCGATCTCAAAACCGAATCCGAGGTCATCTTCGTCGACAATTCATCGAACGCTCCCCGCTACCCGAGGAGGCAAATCAACAACGACGATCTGATCGCATCCATCGTTCAAGTTGGCCAGAAGCTCGCCGATTGCCTCTCCATCGTAGAGTTGGCTCTGACCACTCTGGTCCAGCGCCGACCACCCTCCGATTCAAATCTATCGAAGGTAGACCAAGAAGCTCTAGGGGTTACAGCCCTACCCTTCGGGCTCGCCAGCGTCGCCGTCGCCTATCAAGATGCCCTAAGGGGCAAATTAGCCAACCAGGTGGGAGATATCCACCCTCTCACTGATCAGATCGTCGACCAGCTCTCGCCGGCTGTCAATATGCTACATGTCAGCCGACGCCCCGAAGCATTCCTCCAAACCATCCTAGAGAAAAATCCAGACTCCGAGTCCCAGGGCTCTACGGAGACTGTCGCTGAAACCACCACCGTACAACCTCCTTTCCCTCCCTTCCATGGAGACAGAATTTTCAACGTCAGCGTCGACAGCCCCCCACGGGACAGGGAAACCGATGAGGACCGCGACGCCCGCGTTAACATGAACGCCAATCGTGCGCAGCACCAAGCAAACAAAGCTGCCCTTGTGCTAGCCGAGGTTGCTCGCAACGATCAGCTTGACTCGCAAGGAAGGCCACGCCAACTCCAACACAACCTCGATGATGAATTTATCCGTGTTGACGGCCACGACGTCTACAAAAACCCCAAGCGCCAACTTGGTCGTGGCCGCCAACAAGCTCGCCCGGCTCCCGCAAACACCGGAGGTCGCCAAGGTCGCCGTCATGCTTAAAGCGGTGCACTACCAGGTTAACGAGATCCACCAGGATCAGAGACCTTCCTACTCGATGAGCTCGATTCGTCGATCCACCACGCCAAGATCTAATCACCGCCCCAGCTGAAGTCGTTTCGCCGACCAGCACCGCGATGACGGATAACCTCTCTAGGGGGGAGCTAGGGGCAACCACGTCAACCACCCTCGCCAACACGACCAGGATGTCTGAGCTCACCTCAACAATCTTTAAGACACGCAATGACATATCGACGAGCGCCGTTTCTCTCACCATAAAGAAGAAGTACGCCGCTGTCAAGAATACAAGCAAGAGTTCGGTAGTCCGAACTCAGCCCTCCAGCCACTCAACATCGGTAACGTCGTAGATCATGATGGTGACGATTCCAAAGGGCCCCGAGCATTCATAAGGTCACTCCGAACACTCCAGTGGCCCCGTGGTTTTAAAATCACTAGGGTAGAGCCCTACGAGGGACGGATGAACCCCACACAGTTTCTACAAGCCTATGCCACTGATGTGCGCGCTGCCAGGGGAGACACCAGCATCATGGCGAACTATCTTCCCATCATGCTCACACCAACTGTGATGAACTAGTTCACAAGCCTCTCCTCGAACTCCATCGAATCCTAGGAAGAGTTGAAGAAAGTCTTCACCGACAACTACATGGCTACATGTACTCGGCCGGGCACCAAGCACGATCTGAACCATATCTACTAGAAGCCGTCCGAGCTCCTCCGTAGCTACATCAGACGCTTTTCCGAGATGAGGAATTCTATTCCCAACATCACGGAAGCAGAGGTCATCACCGCCTTCGTTCGAGGACTCCATCACCGTGACCTCCGCTCCAAGTTCAATCGCAAGCCGCCTAAGGGGATTGGTGAGGTGATTACAACTGCCGATAAGTACGTCGACGCCGAAGAGGCCAAAGTACGCTTCAACGAGGATGCAGGCACTCATCACCAACTCACCACAGCGACGAGCGACCCGATGAGCGATGCCATAGCGATTGTCGCTACGGCAACCGCAGTCACCATTAGGACAGTGGCCGTGATCGGCTATAAGGGTCCAAATCTGGTCAATATCGCCGCCGCCAACCAGACCACATCGTCGCCGCCGTTGACGAACCTCGCGCCAAGCGCAACTATGATGAGTAGTACAAGAAGATCCTCAAAGGTCTATGCCCTCTCCACAAAAATAGCAAGCATAAGATGAAGGACTGCCTCGACTTGGCTAAGGAGTTCTAGGCTAAAAAACCGGACGACGACAGCAACGACGGAGCCAGAGGCCGTCGACCACCTAGGGGCAACAACAACGCCTTCCAGGATCATGACAAAGTGATTGCCACCATCTTCGGTGGCCTCGCCACCGCCGAGAGCAGAAGATATTGGAAGCTCACCGCCCGCTGGGTGCTCGCCGTCAATACGGAAGACGCCATCGCTAACCCCAGCTATCGCCCCTAGTCCAAGGTCCCCATCACCTTTAGCAAGGCCAACCAGTGGGCGGACATCCCTTATATAGGGTGTTTCCCCCTCGTTCTTGATGCAACCGTCAGGAAAGTGCTTTTCAGGAAAGTACTCGTCGACGGTGGAAGCGCCCTGAACCTCCTCTTCGCCGGAGCCCTAAAGGAGCTAGGTCTCAGGATAGGAGACCTCGCACCCTCCAACTCCTCCTTCTAGGGTATGGTACCTGGTAGGGCATCCAAACCGCTTAGAGAGATCACCCTCCCAGTACACTTCGACATGGCTAGCAACTACCGCGTCAAGCACATCAACTTCTACATCGCCAAAAGACCCCTTCGGTCTGCCTCGGATAGACGAGGTTGTAGACTCCATCGCTGGCTACAAACTGCTCTCCTTCCTCAATTGTTACTCTGGCTATCACTAGATATCCCTCAAGGAAGACGACTAGATCAAGACGTCATTCATCATGCCTTTTAGTGCATATTGCTACACCACCATGTCCTTTGGACTCAAGAACGTTGGGGTGACCTTCCAAAGGGCCATCCAGATGTGCCTCAATCAACAGATAGACCATAACATCGAGGCATACATCGACGATGTGGTCGTCAAGTCCAAGACCGTCGATAATCTCATTATCGACCTCGAAGAAACTTTCGCCAACCTAAAAAGGTACAGATGGAAGTTGAACCCTTCAAAGTGCATCTTTGGAGTTCCATCTGACATACTCCTGGGCTACATCATCAGCGCCTGTGGCATGGAGCCCAACCCTAACAAGGCCTCCACCATCACCAACATGAAATAGCCAACTTGTGTAAAGGACATACAGAAGCTTACAGGCTGCATGGCTGCTCTCAGCCGCTTTATATCATGCCTCAGTGAAAAGGGACTACCATTCTTCAAACTCCTCAAGGTCTCTGAGCACTTCTCCTAGTCGAAGGAGGTAGATACAACTTTCGAGCAACTTAAGTTGTTTCTAACGAAGCCTCCGATCATGACGGTGCTCGACCAAACAAAACCCTACTAATCTACATCACCGTCACTTCTCACGTCGTTAGCACAGCTATCGTCGTCGAACACGAGGAGGCCGGGCACACCTATAAGGTGCAATGTCTGGTCTACTTCATTAGCGAGGTCCTTAATGAGCCCAAAACTCATTATCCTCAAGTTCATAAACTGCTATACGCTATTCTAATCATGTCACGCAAGCTCCGCCGTTATTTTGAGTATTACAAGGTCGCCGTGGTCACTGAGTTCCCTCTAGGGGACATCCTCCACAACAAAGAGGCCAACGGCCGCATCATCAAGTGGGCTGTTGAGTTCAGCACTTACTCCATTGAATTCAGAAGCAGGCTTACCATCAAGTCATAGGCGCTCGCTGACTTCGTCGCTAAGTGGACTGAGATCCAAGAGCCTATCCCCGCTACTTGCCCTGAGCACTAGGTGATGTACTTCGACGGCGCCCTTAACATCAATGGTGCTAGCACTGACATTTTATTCATTACGCCTACCAAAGACAAGATCCGATATATTCTCCGAATATATTTTCCAGCCTCCAACAACGCTGCCGAATATGAAGCATGTCTCCATGGACTCCGTATAGCCATTGAGCTCGGCATCAAATGCCTCATGGTATATGGTGACTCCGCGCTGGTCATCAACTAGCTCAACAAAGACTAGTCCTGCTCCAGTGAGAAGATGGACGCATATTGCGCCAAAATTAGGAAACTCAAAGGGAAGTTCTACGGTATCGAGTACCACCACATGGTACGAGATCAAAATTAGCTCGCCAACCACCTATCTAAAATGGGTTCTTCTCGCGCTGCGATTTTACCGGGGGTCTTCGTTCAAGACCTCTTTATGTCGTCTATTAAGGAAGAGAAGGAAGTTCAAGAAATTCTCCCTGCCGAGCAGTTGGTACTTATAGTACCTGCACCGACCGCTGACTGGAGGGAGCAGTTCATCAAGTACCTCACCAGCACCGACGTACCCGTCGACAAGACTAAAACTGAACGCCTAATCCGCTAAAGCAAGCATTACGTGCTGGTAGATGAAAACTTGATGAGGAAAAGTACCAAGTAAGGGATACTGCAGAAATATATCACCCAAGAAGAGGGAGTGAAACTACTTCTAGAAATTCACTCTAGTTCCTGTGGCAACCACGTGGCCTCGAGAAACCTGGTCGACAAAGCCTTTCAAGCTGGTTTCTACTGGCCCATGGCCATCACCGACGTAGATGATCTCGTCTGACGTTGTGAAGGATGCTAGTTTTTCGCCAAGCAGATATATGTGCCGGCATAAGAACTGTAGACCATCCTAGCTTCCTGGCCTTTCGCATGCTGGGGACTGGACATGATCGGGCCTTTTAAGCCAGCGCCAGGTGGTTTCCGGTACGTGTATGTCACCATTGACAAGTTCTCCAAGTGGATCAAATACAAACCACTTGTTTTGGCTACTGCAAAGAAGGCAGTCGAGCTCTTCGAAGACATCATCCACAGATTCAGTCTCCAGAATAGCATTATCACCGACCTCGGAACTACATTCACTGGTCATCATTTTTGGGACTTCTACAAAGACCGATGCATCTCCATCAAATACGTCTCCGTTGCCCATCCTTGAGCCAACGGCCAGGTCGAACGGGTGAACGACATGATCCTTGATGCACTCAAAAAGAGGCTATATCAGAAAGAGGAAAAGCATCCGAGCAGATGGCTCAAAGAGCTACCAGTTGTGGTCTAGGGACTGCGCACTCAAGCTAGTCGTAGCATCGGTGTGTCTCTATATTTCTTGGTCTATGGCTTAGAAGCCATATTACTAGTGGACATTGCCTTTCAAGCACCTAGGGTGGAACATTATAATGAAGAGCAAGCCACAACTGTTTGGACAGAGGACGTCGATAGGGCCAAAGAGGAATGCCTGATCACTTGCATCCGCACAGCCAAATACCTAGAAGGCTTGCGGAGATACTACAACCGCAACATCAAAGGTTGTTCATTTGCTGTCGGCGACCTCATTCTCCGTGGAAAACAAAAAACTAAAGGGATGCACAAACTCTCCTCCCCCTGGGAAGGGCCTTATGTGGTCAAAGAGGTTACCCAAGCAGGGTCTTACTAGCTATGTGACTTGGACAGAATCGATATTCCCAGTTTATGGCACATCGAGCACCTTATACGTTTCTATCCTTGAAATGCTCCAGATATGTATTCTTCACTCCATAATGAATGAAATTTTGGTCGCCATAATTTGTCTCCATTATTTCTCCATTATGATTTAATCTCTATTTGTGGTCGCCAGCTCTAAGTTACTCCTTAACAAACTCCAATACATGATCTCCATAAACGCCCCACCATGTTTCTCCATATCTCCAAGATATTTCACCAACCGCCGAGCAGCACACGTTCCGCTCTATGTTCTTTGGAGAAAACCTAGTCTCTGATCTCTCCCTACACGTGCTATGGGCTCCGTGCTCTGTGTTATGGGTGGTCGGCTGTAGTTCCTTGGTCACGTCTGTTCCTCCTACACGTGCACGGGCTCCATGCTCGACGTTATGGAATATGGGCTAGCCAAGGCCAAGAGCTTAGTAATGAACTAACTACTCGGATGCTACTTATACTATGTATAATTGCATTAGGGTTAAAACTACAACAATTTTTCAACAAAATATTGGCAAACTATATAAACATGCACATGTCACTTTGCAACATTTATACACATACATAAATGATTGTCTGCACACTCGTGTGTTTTAACTATCTTCTCTAGCTATTACAGATCACTCTCTAAGCAGGTCATTATGTTTGGCTCTCTCCATCCACCTCGCCGAACAGGTCGACGTCTCCGGCCAGCCTCTTCGCCACATCCTCTACCTCATCTTCCAGCTCCTGCTGCTTCGTCACACTAGTGCCTCTAGCAAATCCAGCCCCTATCGCTCATAGATCGATGGTAGGGTAATGAGACCGGACTACTGCCAGAGCATGGGTCACGACAAAGATAGTGGCGTCGTAGTTGAAGCTTTTGAAGTTCTCCCACGCAGCCTTGCACCTATCGATGATGGTGTCCGGATGAGGCAGCTTGTCGTTGGGCTGAGGAGCTGCCTCCATATCGATGCAATCAAGCATCGGCCTGACTCCGACCACCACAACATCGAACTTTTGCCTTTGGGTCTGTGCCTCTTGCTCCACCATGTTGAACTGGGCTTTAGTCTTTCGATAGTATTCTACAGGCACCAAAAGATCTGTCAAACGAAGAAGTCACTTCAGCAATAACTCCGACCATGAAGTACTCACCTTTTAGCTCCTCGGCCAGCTTCTCTACCCGCCTAGACGCTTTTTTGTCCTCCTCCTGGAGTTGACCAATGACTTGGCATAACTAACCAAGCTCCGCGTCTTGCTCTACAAGCATAACAGTCGTCAGCAACAATAAGACCGTTCAGCAATACAAAGCAAATTCACCGATCCGCCATACCTTTTCTCTGCTCGGAGGCATTTTTTAGCTGCTCGGATTTGTGCTCCAGCTGCTCAGAAAGACTCATTAGCTGCTCAGAGACGCGTTCTAGTTGCTTAGAGCTACACCGCAACTGCTCGGACATGGTCGCCAGCTGCTTGGATAGGACACCCTTCTGGTATTCTAGATCCCACACGCTGGATTTGGCAAGATCACGCTCACGCTAGGCCCTCTGGATGTTTTTCTCCATAAGCTTCACCGTCTCCTTTAGTTTTTTGTTCTCCTCAGCGAGGGGCTCCATCCTCTTGATCAGCTGTCACCATTGTTTGACAGTTCATGCTATGCCCTACGAAAGCAGCAAGATTATGAAGAACTACAATCTCCGACGACACAGACAGACATTGTTGACGCAATACTAACCTTGAATTGCTTCATCGCCGTGGAAAGGGTGGACTCCAGCCTCCTAATTTCCTTGGTGGTGTCCTCCTCTTCCACCACCACAACTTCATCTCCCCGCTTGTGGAGGATCCGAACGGCTTGAGGTCGAGCTTCCTCATGCTCAATCTCTTCCACTTCGTCCTCCTTCATAGCCAGTGGCACCACCAGGGGGCTCGGTGGCCATCTAGCGTGTCCAACCACACCCACCAATGCCTCAGGGAGCATCGCCTGCTCCTCTAGCACCACCGTTTTCTCCACTCTAGACTCCAGCGTGGTGTCGGCAACTCCAGCATCTGCATTCAAAGACCCGGTGGCTCCTGCCGTTGCCACGAGCACCGCCATCGGCTCATCCACCGTCGATGCTAGCTGTTCTCCGCCACCAAGTTCATCAGCAGTAGCGGTTGACTCTTTTGTAGGCCGCCGAGCACCCAGGGACTCTCGGATGGGGTTTGTGTCGGCATTGCTTCCATGCTAGGACTAGCCCTAGCTGCTCGTTGGTCTAGACGATGGATTCAAATCCTCCATATGCCTCGCTCTACGTCAGACTAGCTCATCAATCGCCGCAAAGATAAGGATCTGACAACAAAATAAGTCCAAGGCAAGGATACTTACACGTTGGCCTCCCAATACACTTTTCTAAACTAGCGATGCCTACCCAAGCCCCCAGGCGTGGCCCTGGGGTCAACCCGCACGCCCTGAGGTTGAGGTCTTGCAGCCTCCGCTGTTGGCCTCTCTTTCACCTGCTGCTCGGAGACTCCTTTTGCCTGCTGCTCGGGGACTACCTCCCCTCCTTTCAATTGCACCTCCACACACGTGTTGCACAGAGGCGCTTCACTTCTCGGTGGAGGAGCCACTGGAGCCATCATCTGACCACTCGGACATCGCCGCACTCTATGTCTGAGTGGTCTGGTCACCACCAAGCGAGATGCCGCCCGACTTACGAGAAATAGCACCTGCCATCTTCCTCTTCTTCTAGGCCAGCTCATCTATCGTAGCCTTCTTCCCCTAGACTTTCTCTGACACCAAGGGGTACTCTTCGCCTGACCAGTGTCTGCGCCTCCGGACTCCGACAAGGCGCTGACGACACCCTCCTCAGGCTGAGTCGTTGGCCGAGCATCCACTGCCTTCGGCCAATCACTCTTCGAGACACCCGAGAAGTACGCCACTCGTTCCTGCGAATGGATCTTTCCACAAGTGAATTAGTTCATTGCTCGGCAACAGTATAGGATAAAAAAGGATCAGGAATAAACAATTGAGATGTTTACCTGAGGAGGTGGGTTCATGCAGTTGAAGGCTCTCATCTAGCCTTGCACGCTGAATGACACGTTAGGGGCGAATAGTTTAGCTGCTCGGCCTATCACATCATCGTTCGACAGCCTCTCCATCCTCTCCTCGGTGCCGTCAGTGTCCCCCTTGAAATCAAAGCCCATGTGGGTCCTCTACTTGCAGGGCTGGACGCGGCGCACTATGAAGCTCGTCGCCACCAGTTCGCTGTTCATCTTCACACCCTTTATTAGGCTAAGGAGCTCCCTCACCTGCTCCATGTCAGCACTACTCAGCTTCTTCGACTAGCTCCTCTAGTTCTCCGGAACATGGTCGACATCACAGCGGATGGCAGGATGACTCTGCTTCATGTAGAACCACCTGACGTTCCACTCCTTCAGCGAGGTGTTTAGTGGTACAGTGATGTAATCACCCACCATTTCGTCGTGGAGTTGAAGATACACGCCGCCGACCACTCTTGAACCTCCACTGCCCTTCTTCTTCAGCCAGAACAGGTGATGGAAGAGGTTGAATTGGAGAAGAACTCTGAGGTACGCCTCACAGAAATGTATAAAGATAGAGATGTGCAAAATATTGTTTGGGTGGAGGTTGCACAGACTAACTCTCTAGAACTCCAATAGATCTGTCAAGAAAGGATGAATGGGAAATCCTAACCCGCGCCATAAAAAATCTTCAAAGACTACAGCTTCATCGATATGAGGCATTGGGTAAGGCTCACCGTTGGCTGGCCGCCATCCGGCAGTGACACGGTCCGGGAGAACGTCCGCCTCCACCATCCTATTGATCTCCGCCTCTCCCATGAGTGACGACACCCACTCATTGTCACGACTTGCTCCAGTGGTTGCCTTCTTTGGGTTTCCAACTCCCCTCTTTGGTGCCATCTCTCAGACCTGGTTTGGGATTGGCGGCAGAAGCGCGTATGAATCTGGAAGTACGAGGGTCGATGAGGAAGATGAAGATGCAAAGTGGCTAATGTGGGAGCATGGAGTGCGACGACGCAGTTATAAAACACTCCCCCACCTTTCACATTCGAGGGTTTTTGGGAAACTGCTCTACGATTTGTGCCTCTCTGAATTCTTTGAAACAACGTGGTGGGCCGTTACCAGGGCTTTCGCGCAACTGCAGCCCGTCACGCCCACTTTTTCGCCACAATTTGTTACTGCTCACCGAATATTCGTCGACTTTTTCGCAATCCATTAAGGCTTAGTAACTCCTACTGTACAACTGTTACTCTAGTTTTTTTGTCCATGATTTGTTTTCTCCAAGATTTCCACTTGTGGCTCAGGGACTGCGTCATCAATATGACTTGGTTCCTCACCGCACTGGGGATTTTCTTCTGTTGACTGTTGTTTCTGACCCTGGCACCACGTGACCATGTCACCTACTGTTAGGCTCGAGGACTAAGTGGGCACACTTCACCTAGCGGTGAATGTGCTTTTCTTGTTTCAGGGCTACGCCCGGGGAATGGCTGCCTGCTCGGCTGGTTTTCTGCTTTTCTTCTACTTTTGACCCTGGCACCACGTGACTACGTCACCTACTGTCAGGCTCGGGGACTAAGTGGGCATACTTCACCTTGCGGTGAGTGTGTTTGCTGTAATCTAGAAGACTCCATGCCTCCTAAAGTTGAAGAAGACTATCTTCCTTTCTCGTGGTCGAACTCTAAGTGGGCACACTTAGTCCACTTTGAGGAAATTTTTGATTTTGGACCTGAGCTCCTTACATCCTTATGGCAAGCCTTACTTGGGATACACTGCTCGGCGATAGTTCACACTGCTCAGCGACGGTTTACAACTGCTCAGTGATGGTTCACAACTGCTCGACAACTCATCACGGTGGTCGGACCATGAGTTTGACTGCTCGGCTTTGTTCGCATCTGCTCGGACAAGCTCAAGACGACGTTGCACAACGAATACAAGGCGCTCGGGGACTAGCTGTGGGGGGGGGGTATGACCCCGGATACCCATGGCAGACCACATGGGCTGCGCCCCCAGGGGCGGCCCAACCTACAAGACGAAGCCTTGAGGGGCACGGCGTTGCTCGGCGTGTCCCGCAAGACAACAGGAAGATATCCTGAAGATACTACGAGATCTGTTAGGATACGTATGATCCCATGATTCCTATAATCTGTTATTACTTTCCGGTTATCTTCTAGATCTAACTGACTTGTAACCCTGCCCCCAAACTATATAAGGCAGGCAGGGTCCCCCTCCAAACACACGCAATATCATACGATAGCCAGTACAACCCAACAGACCACAGGAGTTGGGTATTACGTCGTGCTGATGACCCGAACTTGTCTAACTTGTGTGTCTCTGTTGCATTCTTATTCTCGATTACACGCATCTCTGCCGATCAATCTACATTCATGGGATACCCCTCAGAGGACTGCCGATGATATTCTGTCGACACATTGATTGTCGACATATGGGTTAATTTCATTTGTTCATATTTCCCTATTCGCTTGAACTTAACATCCCGGCTTATTAGTCATGGTACAATGTTTTTCTCTCACATCAAAACAGCTTTAGCCAGCTTATCAGCTGCCGAAACCATCAGCCGAACACAACATAAGCCGGGCTGATAAGTTCAAGTGAAGAGGGAAATATGGGCAGAGTGGAAGTGGCACTGTGTTGAAATGATGGATTGGTTCTATTGGGAAATATAATGTTGATATTGTCTCACCTTCATTGAAAGTCTTTCATAATTCATTGTTTGATTCTTCAGTTATATTGTAAAACCTCCTCACCTCATGGTGGTCAATGGTTTGATTATGGTGCATTAGTTATACATAGAATTCAAAATGAGTAATATTATATTTTTTATTGGCTATAAAATAAACTGTCTCAAGCAACACTTGTATGTAGAAGCAGATGCTACGCATTTGGATATATTGCCCCACGCTTCCTATAGTGCAGGTGCCTGAAAACATAGAACCAAATGCAACTGACAACTGAAGTAGATGAACGAAGGAAGAAGAAGCTCCAAGGCATCTGGTTTAGATCCAATGAATGAGAATCATTGCCTGATTAGATGCAAAATTTCAGGCACCTTACATATAGTAGGGCCCATATTGCCCATATGATGGAGTCCTTAACACTGAACTGATTTTGAGGTCAGTATCTCCCAGAGCATCGACTCTTTCTATAGAAGTATGCATGCGGCCAGTTGTAACTTGTGAAATCTATAAGGCAGGTGAATTTGTTTTTGAACATTGTACCGCATGTTGTATGGTGGTGTTGGGGCCGACAATTGTGGTTCATGACTGCATGTTGTGGACTCTGAGGTTGCGGTGTTGGTATGTCCTATTCAGAATTTGTAAAACAACGAACTTTTTGGCAAGGTTGGCAACGGCGCGATTCCATTCCAACGGAGATGTTTTTGTCACTGCTGGCTTCGAGGGAGAGGAAGAAGCAAGGTAGACCGTCGGTGATGGTGGGCGCATGGGTATGAAGATAAGGCGACAACGATGTCGAGGGTGTTCGGCTGATAGTTTCTGCGGCTGATAAGCCAGCTGATGCTATTTTGTTGTGAGAGAAAAACACTAAGCAGGGCGGATGGTGGAGACGTGGAGTGTTGGATGGGCGTTATCAGGGTTGTGGGATGGGAGGAGAAATACAGGTCGAGAAGCCTATTTGTGTGTGCCAGCAGTTTTCTGTTAAAACGAGTTCCACCGATACATGTCTCATCAAAACCCTTTTTTTAATGCAAAACTAAAGAAAAGCTTGCTTCCAGTAAAAACTAGAATTTTTTTTACGTTTTTACTTAACAAAAAACCAACCCGACATTCTAAAGCTATTTTGGGACCTATATACACAGGTGACGTGAACCGCGAACATCTTGGTTGGAATCAAGGCACTGAGCTCCACGCGTTCAAAGTCCGCACGCGCTCTTGCTTGGAGTTGGAGAAGCCATGTCTCTGCTCTCGAGCTCGATGGGTAGCCCGTTCTGCGGCGACGGCATGGGGTCCGTTACGAATGTGTTGTCCTTGTCCTCGCAGCAGAGCCTCCACCTGAAGAGCCTCAGCAGGTGGTGCATGGTCACCAGCGTCTCCACCCTGGCGAACTCGATCCCGGCGCACAGCCTCTGCCCGCCGCCGAACGCCACGAACGAGTAGGGCGGCGCCTGGCTCTCGAACCGGGACGGCTGGAACTTGTCCGGGTCCGGGAAGATGCTGGGGTCCATGTGCGTCACGCTTGACGCCCAGAACATCTGCCACCCCTTGGGGATGCAGTAGCCGTCGAACTCGATGTCCTCCAGCGCTCGCCAGAAGCTGCCGAAGATGGGAGGGATCATCCGCAGCGTCTCCAGGGCCACGCGCCATGTGAACCTCATGCCGTGCAGGTCCTCCCATGTCAGCGCCTCGCCGTCGGCCTTGTTCTTGGCGATCTCGTCGTGCTCTGCATGCATGAGACATCCATCCATGGTCACGAGCATTTGATTTGTTTATTATAGGCCATAGAATAGATAGCTGTGGGTTCTTTCTTGACGATTACCTTGAACCATGGCGGCGTGGGTTGCGGGATCGCCCGCGAGGTGGCGGATCATGGAGGTCATGAGCACGTGTAGAATTGAGAAGATCAACTGGACAGCTTTCATTGATCGTATACATTTATAGAGTGCAATGGTCTTTGGCCATGACCACACACGCACTACACACGGGAGAGGATGAGCGCACAAGCCGGACGTGTGGGCGCCGTGAAGACCCGGCGCGCGCATGCGCGCGGCCGAGCGCGCTCTGCGGAGGCCGTTGGCAAGGCGAGTGCACGAGGTGGCGTCGGGAGCGCTGGACGTTGGCGACGCAAGAGACCCGGGCCTGCTCTAGCCGTTGGAGGCGTTCATCCGCTGACACCCCCCCTCAGTCTTGACGTCGCCGTTCGTGACGGAGAGACTGTCTCGGAAGTCGAAGAAGAGCGCTGAAGGGAGCCCTTTGGTGAACACGTCCGCTAGCTGCCGCGCACTGGGAACATGTGTGACATGGAGCTCGCCGACGGCCACCTTCTCCTTGACGAAGTGGATTTCCAGCTCTATGTGCTTGGTTCGCCGGTGGTGGACTGGATTCCGGGACATGTACACCGAAGAAATATTGTCGCAGAACGCAACCGTCGCTGAGGTCACCGTGTAGAGCAGCTCGCCCAGTAGCTGTCGAAGCCACAAACATTCAGAGACGGCATTGGCGATGGCGCGGTACTCCGCCTCGGCACTCGACCTCGACACCGTGGTTTGGCGCTTGGACGACCACCATATGAGGGATGAGCCGAGGAATACGCAGAAGCCGGACGTCGAACGGCGTGTGTCCGGGCAGCCGGTCCAGTCCGCGTCCGAGTAGGCGGAGATCGTTGGCGACGTGATGGCGCGGAGCTAGACGCCGAGGGAGGTGGTGCCTTTGACATACTGTAGTATGCGCTTCAGCATCGTCAAGTGCACATCCCGCGGAGCGTGAATGTGGAGGCACACCTGCTGCACGGCGTACGCAATGTCCGGTCACGTGATTGTCAGGTACTAGAGCGCGCCGGCGATACTCCTGTAGGTGGTGGCATCGTCGAGGAGCGTGCCATCAGTGGCTGACGCTTTGGCCTTCGTTTCGGCGGGCGTAGCGACTGGTTTACAGTTAGCCATGCCCGCTCGCTCGAGAAGCTCCTCTGCGTACTGTGCCTGCGAAAGGAAGAAGCCGGTGGTGTTCCGACGAACGCTGATGTCGAGGAAGTGGTGGACCGGCCCCATATCCTTCACGGCAAAGACGTCGTGTAGGCGCTTGACAATATGTCGAAGAAGATCAGTCGTGGAGGCGGACAGAATCATGTCGTCGACGTAGAGTAATAGGTACGCTGTGGCGCCGTTCTTGTGGTAGACGATTAGGGATGTGTCGGCTCTTGACTGTACAAAGCCGAGGGAGGTGACATGCTCAACAAAACGGTCGAACCACACCCTTGGAGCTTGGCGAAGGCCGTAGAGCGAACGGGACAGGAGGCAGACATCGGTCGGCCGGTCTAGATTAACGAAGCCGCTGGGTTGCTGGCTGTAGACACGTTCACGCAGGTTGCCGTGCAGGAACGCGTTAGACACGTCCAGCTGATGAGCCAACCATCCCTTGCTGGCGATGAGCGTGAGGATGGTTCGTATCGTTGCCGGCTTGATCACCGGCGAGAAGGTTTCCCCAAAGTCGATGCTGGGTTGTTGATTGAACCCCCGAACAACCCACCAAGCCTTGTATCGCGCCAGTGTGCCGTCCGGGTTTAGTTTGTGCTTGAACACCCACTTTCCGGTGATGACCCGTGCTCCCGGTGGTCGCGGCACGAGTGACCACTTCTTGTTCGCCTGCAACGCATCAAACTCAGCCTTCATCACAGCGTACCAGTTGGGGTCCTTGACGGCGGAGCGGACGCTGCGAGGAATCGGTGAGATGATCCCCGTGGCGGCCAGAGCATACTTCGGATTTGGCTTGTAAATTCCAGCACGAGCATGGGTGACCATCGGATGGCCGGTTGGCGCATTAGTGGATGACGTCGCAGCTGGTGGAGGTTGCGGCGAGGTAGGACTCGACAGCGTCGGAGAGGGGTGGTCGATTGATGCGGTGGCGGGCGACATCGCGGTTGTCATGGCCGAGGACGCCGCGGAGCGTGACGACGACGTTGACGATGACGTCGGCGAGTGGTGGATGTGGCGTGCTGTTCGGCGTCATTGTGGATGAGGCATCAGGTCCGCAACCAGTCGCACAGGTGCAGACGGGTGAGGCGGCGGTGGCCGCGGTGCGTCGTCGTCGTCGTGATCGCAGGGCCCGACGGACGCAGTGCGCTGGCGCGGCGAGGAGGGTACAGTGGCGTCGTGAGCGATGTCGTTTTCGCGGAACAGGAAGACATTCTCGTCGAAGGTGACGTGCCACGACGTGATGACGCGGCCAGTGGCGATGTTGTAGCACCGGTATCCTCGGTGGTCCGCTGGGTACCCGATGAAAACGCACGGCGTCGACCGCGCGGCAAGCTTGTGAGGTGATGTCATGATCAGGTTGGGAAAGCATTAGCAGCCGAACACCCTGAGCTCGGCGTACGTCGGTGGTACACCGAAGAGGAGAGAGTAGGGCATCATGGTTCCAGTAGCACGACATGGTCGCCTGTTGATCAAGTACACCGCCGTGGCAAGGGCCTCCACCCAGAATAGCAATGGAGCTGCACTGTGTATGAGTAAGGTGCGCAAACAATCGTTAATGGTACGAAGAACTCTCTCGGCTTTCCTGTTCTATTGCGATGTGTACAAGCAAGAGAGGCGCAGCTGTATGCCGTGGGAGGAGAGGAGCAGGCGCATGACAGTGGAGTCGTACTCCCGGCCATTGTCTGTCTAGAAGGCAAGAATGGGTAGTCGGAACTGAGTGTGAACGTATGAAATGAATGCTTTTATCATGTGAAAAACATCAGATTTGTTGCGAAGAGGCACTATCCACAGATAGTGAGTAAAGTTGTCGGGTACCATAAAAAGGGGTCCCCTAAGCGAAAACCGAAAAAACCGCTTAGACCCTGTCAAACTCAAAGCCAACAGACAACCATTGGCTAACCCCCGGCCTTGACCGAGGCCACTGACTCTCCGCCTCGCTCGAGGCCTCGCACGAAAGGCCTCAGATGGCCTGACGATTGTCCGTCTCTCTCGAGGCCTCGCACATAAGGCCTCGGACGAGTAACCAATTCTTCGTTTCGCTCGGGGCCTCACACGTAAGGCCTCGGATGAGTAACCAATTCTCCGTCTCGCTCGAGGCCTCGCACGTAAGGCCTTGGACGAGTTGCGATTCTCTGCCTCGCTCAAGGCTGGCTCGGCAATAACCCCGTCGCCTCTGCCTCGACTGATCTCCCCGACAGAGCATCGCGTCTAATTAATGCGACCAACCACTCCCGCGACATCAGCCGGGCGACGGCTCGACACTGTAGAGCGGCCGACGGGACGGGAAGTCGCATCAACACCATATCGTCTAGGACAGGACAGGGCAGGGGTTACCGGCCGCTGTGCTCGGTACCGTGCCCATGACCGACGCCCGCACTACACTGTGCTACCTAACCCCTTCTCTAGGAACAACACGGCGTGGGGAGTCAAGTCTGGGTCACTATAGCCTCAGAATCAGTGTACAGGACCAACTGCTGCTTCCAAGCCTCGGCAATCCACTTCAGGGTCTCGACAACCTTAGGATTCGCGCCCGCCGAGCCCCCCACGATGGCTCGGCCTCAGCACCAACTAAGCCTCGGCTCTTTACGCGTCAACACACAGCGACCGACACGTCGTCCACCATGCCCTGCGTCAAGCTATCACTGGAGCTCCCACGTCGCATAGGATCGGGTGTGACAGGCGCGTTGCTCCAGCACATTAAGGATAGGACCACTTCGTCAACCATGCCGCCGTAGTGACAGGCTATAGGGCTCGGACATACCACCTCTGTTCGCATGACGCTACGTAGCAACCCCATGTATCACCCCTGTCCCCCCTTCAACTATAAAAGGGAGAGACCGGGGCCATTTCTAGGGACAGGAGGACAGACCTACTCTCATGCTCACACACACTCAGGCATAGACGAACTCACTCACACACAAGCGACACTCTGTAACACGCTCGCTTCCCCATTGCCTGAGATCAACATCTCAATCAACTCACACCGCTCCACGCAGAGACCTAGGACTCGCTCCCTCTCTCGCCCTGCTTGTAACCCCCTACTACAAGCACTTTGGTGTAAGGAATACAAGATCGATCTCTCAGACTGGACATAGGGCACCTATTACCTAAACCAGTATAAACCTTGTGTCTCTTTGCATCACCATCCAGGATTAGGGGCACGCAGCACATTTTCACTAGTTGGTTGAGGGCCACCGGTCCAAAACACCGACAGTTGGCGTGCCAGGTAGGGGAACTACTGCGTGTCATCTTTGTCATCCCGACAAGTTTCGGATGGTAGACCCCGTGCGACCACTGCGTCTCGACACGATAATCTGGTTCAGGAGCCTAGAGTTCATGTCTCTAGGACATGAGTACGATATGGTACTCCTCTCACCCAGAGTCCTGCTGACCGTCAATGACATCATGCCCCAGCAGCCTAGGCGCAAGCGGCGCCCAGGCCGCCGCTCTCATCACGCTCGCCAGGCACGGCATGGGCGGGACCACCCCGACACCGCGCAATCTCAGGGCAATGCGCCGTGCTCCACCGGTATCCCATGCCCAGCTGTTGGCACAAGGTCCTTGGTTGGGGACCTGTCTAGCCTGAGCATGGACAAGGGAAAGACACCGGTGGTGTGCGGCGATGCCCGTCATCAGGCTCTGCCCCGCCACCTCCTGAGGAGTCGACTTCGGTGGAACAAAGCCTAGCGATGGCACCATCCCCGTACTATAGCGTCTCCACAGATACGTCGGACCAACCCCAAGGATTCACCTCAATGACAACAGCGCCGGCCATGAGTGCGGTGGAGAATGCGACTACGGTGGTAAGCCTCTCTCCCTCTCTTTCTCGCCCTTCTCCCTTCTTCTCCCCAGCGCTCTCTGTTCCTAGCAACGGCTCGAGGGCAGCAAAAGCAAAGGCAGGCAAGGTAAGGAGGAGAGGGGCGAGACTCATCACGTATTTATGTGGGAAGGGGGCAAAATGGGCGAACGACGAAATCGGGGAAGTTTCCCTCAGATCTGGCACAGTTAATCTAGATCTGATTTAACCACCCACGTACCCACCTTTTCCTTATTAATCGCGTGAACAATTATGTCCCATCCCTTGACATAGCATTGCGTCTGACCGCAGCAGCAGTAGGCGCCATTCTGCCTCCCCAAGAAAACCGCCTCAAAAGGCGCACCTACCATTGTCAGCCGACGGGAGGGGAATATCCCCCACCCGATTCCTTTCAGGCGAAGGAACTGGGCACCGAGCCCGTTACGATCTAGGGGTTCGAAGGATGGGCCCCCAAAGGTTTTGACAGCTGCCCTAGGGCAACAGAGTCAGGGACAACTATGGGCAAGCCCGTACATGGCTGAGGCCTGAGCAAGCGATCGCTTAGGATGCCCTAAGTCGTGTCCGAGACCGGCAGGGAGGTCTTCGAATGGGATCCCACCGTAGGGAGGCATCGAGCCCCTAGGGCCCATCGAACGGCTCTAGGACCCACTAGAGAAGCCCTCTGGTACTTTTAGAGTGCGTCTCTGGACCGCTAGCCGACCCCTATCGAATAGGGCATGGGCTTCCACTCAGACTTACCCGATAACAGCTCACCGAAAGTATCACCGCTTGCGCCCATCGAGGGTAGCCTTGCATATTCCACCCCTCCTTCCGAACGAAAAGGATGCGTGAGGGTCGCACAAAAAGCCAAGGGAACTCCTGATCGCCCTCTCGCTCCATGCAGAGGCTCAGGGGCTCTTCCTGCAACCTTGCCGAGACCCAGCGACCTAGGCTCGCACCCGAGGGCTCAGCAAACAACCCCTCCTTCTGAATGAAAAGGATGCGCAAGGGTCGCACAAAAAGCCAGGGGAACTCCTAACCGCCCTCTCGCTCCGTGTAGAGGCTAGGGGGCTCTTCCTGCAACCTTGTCGAGACCCAGCGACCCAAGCTCGCACCCAAGGTCTCGGCAAACAACTCCTCCTTCCAAATGAAAAGGATGCGCGAGGGTCGCACAAAAAGCCAAGGGAACTCCTGACCGCCCTCTCGCTCTGTGCAGAGGCTAGGGGGCTCTTCCTGCAACCTTGTCGAGACCCAACGACCTAGGCTCGCACTCGAGGGCTCGGCAAACAACCCCTCCTTCTGAACGAAAAGGATGCGCGAGGGTCGCACAAAAAGCCAGGGGAACTCCTGACCGCCCTCTCGCTCCGTGTAGAGGCTCGGGGGCTTTTCCTACACCTAGGACGAAGGCAAGCAACCCAAACTCGTAGGGAAGAACGCGATAAAGGACACTGAGCCCATTACGGTCTAGGGGTTCGTAGGCTGGGCCCCCAAAGGTTTCGACAGCCGCCCCAGGATGAACAGAGTCAGGGATGACTATGAGCAAACCCGTATGTGGCCGAGGCCCAAGCAAGCGAACGCTTGGGATGCCCTAAGTCATGTTCGAGACCGACAGAGAGGTCTCCAAATGGGATCCCACCGTAGAGAGGCATCGAGCCACCAGGGCCCATCGAACGACCTTGGGACCCACTAGAGAAGCCCTCTGGTACTTTTGGAGTGTGTCTCTGGACCGCTAGCCGACCCCTATTGAATGGGACATGGGCCTCCACTCAGACTTACCCGATAACAGCTCACTAGAGGTGTCATTGCTCGTGCCCACCGAGGGTAGCCTGGCATCCTACTCCCCTCCTTCCAAACAAAAAGGATGCGTGAGGGCTGCACAAAAAAGACAGGGAAACTCCTGATCGACCTCTTGCTCCGCGCAGAGGCTCGGGGGCTCTTCCTACGACCAAGCCGAGGCTCAGCGACCCAAACTCGCACTCATGGGCTCGGCAAACGCAATGTAACCCCTCACACGACATAAGAAAACCCCCTAGAGGAATAAATCCACTCCTCCAGGGCCTCAGGGGCTACACCCGGTGGGTGCGCTCGCGTGCACCCACCGAGGCCTCGACTACGAAACACCATCCCACTAGGAGCTGCCGTGAGCCGAGTCTCATCAAAACCTTAGGGAGAGCGCTCACACTCTTCCTGAGGCTCGGGGGCTACTGTTGGGTACCATAAAAAGGGGTCCCCTAAGTGAAAACCAAAAAAACCGCTTAGACCCTATCAAAATCAAAGCCAACAGACAACCATTGGCTAACCCCCGGCCTTGACCGAGGCCACCGACTCTCCGCCTCACTCGAGGCCTCGCACGAAAGGCCTCGGACGGCCTGACGATTCTCCGTCTCGCTCGGGGCCTCACACGTAAGGCCTCGGATGAGTAACCAATTCTCCATCTCGCTCGGGGCCTCGCACGTAAGGCCTCGGACGAGTAACCAATTCTTCGTCTTGCTCGAGGCCTTGCATGTAAGGCCTCGGACGAGTTGTTGATTCTTCACCTCGCTCGAGGCCGGCTCGGCAATAACCCCGTCGCCTCTGCCTCGATCGATGTCCTTGACAGTGCGTCACATCTAATTAATACGACCAACCACTCCCATGACATCAGCCAGGCGATGGCTCGACACTGTAGAGCGGCCGACGGGACGGGAAGTCGCATCAACACCATACTGTCCAGGACAGGACAGGGCAGGGGTTACCAGCCGCTATGCTCGGTACTGTGCCCACGACCAGCGCCCGCACTACACTGTGCTACCTAACCCCTACTCCAAGAACAACGTGGCATGGGGAGTCAAGTCCAGGTCACTATAGCCTCGGAATCAGTGTACAGGACCAACTGCTCCCTCCAAGCCTCGGTAATCCACTTCAGGGTCTCAACAACCTCAGGGATTCGTGCCCGCCGAGCCCCCCATGATGGCTCGACCTCAGCACCAACTGAGCCTCAGCTCTTTACGCGTCAACACACAGCGATCGGCACATCGCCCGCCATGCCCTGCGTCAAGCTTTCACTGGAGCTCCCACGTCGCACAGGATCGGGTGTGACCGGCGCGTTGCTCTAGCACATTAAGGATAGGACCACTCTGTCAACCATGCCGCCACAGTGACAGGCTATAGGGCTCGGACATACCACCTCTATTCGCACGATGCTACATAGCAACCCCATGTATCACCCCTGTCCCCCTTCAACTATAAAAGGGAGAGACCTGGGCCATTTCTAGGGATGGGAGGACAGTCCTATTCTCATGCTCACACACACTCAGGCGTAGATGAACTCACTTGCACACAAGCGACACTCTGTAACATGCTCGCTTCCCCGTTGCCTGAGATCAACATCGCAAGCAACTCACACTGCTCCACGCAGAGACCTAGAACTCACTCCCTCTCTCGCCCTGCTTGTAACCCCTTACTACAAGCACTTTGGTGCAAGGAATACAAGATCAATCTCTCAGACTGGACGTAGGGCACCTATTGCCTAAACCAGTATAAACCTTGTGTCTCTTTGCATCACCATCCGGGATTAGGGGCATGCAGTATGTTTTCACTAGTTAGTTGAGGGCCCACCGGTCCAAAACACCAACAAAAGTCATCTAGAAAAACAACATAATATTTGTAGCCAGAGTGACTAAGTATTGGTGAGGTCCAAACATCCGAATGAACAATTTGGAAAGGAAAGAACAACTTTGTTTCTGAATCAGAAAAAGGTAAATGATGATGCTTGCCCAAATGACAAGACGAACATGAGTGGTCATCATCTTTATTACATTGGAAAGAAAAATTGTGTAAAATTTGGGAAGTAACTGGGTGACCAGGGTGTCCCAGCCGCTGATGCGACAAGGATGATGCCAAAGTTGTAGCGAGGGCTTGATGGTGTGGGTGGCGAAGAGGGTAGAGATCGCCGCTGCTCTCACATCGGAGCATCTCCGCCGTGGTAGCTAGATCCTTGATGGAAAAACCAGTTGGGTCAAATTCAATTGAAACATTGTTATCACGAGTGAGACGACAAACGGAAATCAAATTTTTGATAAGTGAGGGAGAAAAAAGAACATCGTTTAAATGAAGGGGAGCAATGGCAGTAGGAATGAATGTTTGTGCCCGATGGGTGACTGGCATCTGGGCACCATTGCCTACTGTGATCATAGATGAAGAAGGTTGAAGAACCGAGCGGGGAAAGTTACCAGGAGAAGATGACATGTGTGATGTCGCGCCGGTGTCGAAGTACCAATCGGACGCGCTCTGGGGTTGGTGAGGGACGCTGGTGGAGTGGAGCGCCGCGTAGAGGGCAGTAGTGTTGAAGGTGTTGGAGGCGGCGCCTGGCGCGTTCTGTTGCTGATGAGCGGCCATCATTGCGTGTTGAGGCTGGAACGGCGGGTGAGGTCCCAAGATGCCGGCGCCGGGGGCCTGGAAGGGCCTGGGCCAGGCCTGCACCATGCCCTGCCAGGGGTTGTAACTCGCGGCCCAAGGTGCGGCTGGGTTGTTGGCACTGGTGCCGCCACGCGACGCCCCACCGCCATTGCCGCGTCCACGGCGCCGATCGCCGCGGTTGTTGGAGCGGTAGCCGCCACCATTATTGCGACAGTTGTTGTCACGGGGTGCCGCGGAGTCGGAGGAGCCATCATTGGAGCCAGTGGACATGCCATGGTTGCCGGAGTTGGAGGAGCCGCCCGAACGGTCAACGTGGGACGCGGCAAGAGCCTACGTCGCCTCTGTGTTGTTGTCGTGTTGAACGCTGAGCTCCTCCAGAAGAAGGAAGGAGCAGGTGCTCATGAAGGTGTGGGGTGGATACTTGGTAGTGATCACTGGCTTGATGTAGCGGTACCGCGGGTTGAGCCCGCGAAGGAGGGTGAGGACTTGGCTTGGTTCGGAGACCGGATGCCCGATGTTGCAGAGTTGATCAGCAAGACGCTTCAGCTTGGTGCAATAGTCATTGATGGACATGTCACCTTGCTGGAGAGTGCGCAGCTCCGCCTCGAGGTACACCGCGTGCTAGAGTTCGTTGTCCTAGAAGAGGCCTGCGATGGCATGCCAAAGCGAGAAGGCGTTGGCACGGTCGTCACGGCGTATGATGTCAAAGACACCTTTGGACACCATGGCGAGGATCCAGTTGACGACGCAGGAGTCGACCATGCGCCACTCACCATCGCGATCTGCAGAAGTGGTTGGAGAACGAACATGGCTAAAGAGGCCAAATTTGCCGAGCGCGGAATCGAAGAAGCACCTCCACTGCCCGTAGTTGCCCTCTTCCAGATCGAGGATGACAGGGACATGATGGCGGATGGAGATGCCCTGAATGGCGAAGGCTTGGGCAGGGGCGATGAACTCGTCGTCAGAGGAGGCATTGGAGGAGGAAGCCATGGGAGGAGATGGTGGAGCGGAAGGTGAGGCAAAGGGATTCACTAGGATCGAAGAGGAGGCTGATACCTTGTAGAATTGAGAAGATCAACTAGACAGCTTTCATTGATTGTGTACCATGTACATTTATAGAGTACAATGGCCTTTGGCCATGACCACACACGCACTACACATGGGAGAGGATGAGCGCACAAGCCGGACGTGTGGGCGCCATGAAGACCCGGCGCACGTGTGCGCACGGCCGAGCACGCTCTGCGGAGGCCGTTGGCGAGGTGAGTGCGCGAGGTGGCGTTAGGAGCGCTAGACATTGGCGATGCAAGAGACCCGGGCCTGCTCTAGCCATTGGAGGCGTTCATCCACTAACAGCACAAACGACGTGTCGTGGCCAGCGATAAGGACGACCATGGCATTATCCACGATCTCCTCGTCCGTCAGCAGCCGCTCGCCCCCGCTGCTGCCGCCGTCCTTGGTGCGCAGGCTGGTGAGGCAGTTCTCGAGGTCGTCCGTGGGCGATGCCTCGCCGCGCTCTAGCCTGGCCCTCTTCTCCGTGAGCATCGCCTCGAGCACCCGCCGCGCCCGCGCGCTCGCCCTGAGGCTCTTGCGGAACGTCGTGAAGGGCAGGTCTAGCGGCACGGACCACATCCCCTCTAGCATGTCAGCAAACCCTACGGTGAGCCACTCCTTGACGGCGCCACGCTCCAGGCCGAAGAGCAGCGTCGCGCTGATGTCAAACGTGGGCAGCTTCATCAGCGGTAGCACGGCGATGGTGCGATGCCCCACCCATCGCACGTCCAGGTGCCGCGCCACCTCATCGTCGATCGTGCCCACGTACCGCCGCAGCATGTCAGGCTTGAGGAACTGCATCATGGCGCCACGGACGTGGCGGTAGTCATCGCCGACGAGCTCAAGGATGTTGCGGCGACCCAGGATGAGCAGTAGGCACCGGGGCTGCTTCGGTGCCAGCACGTCGCTCGCGAACACGAGCTTGTTCACGGCAGGGCCCGTCACGAACACCGTCGGGGCACCGAACAACAACAGCTTCGAAACGAGGCCATACCGGTTGACACGGTCATGCAGCCACCGCTCGCCGGTGTTGCTCTGCATCGCGCGCAGCATGCCCAGGCTCTGCCCGATCATCGGCAGGCCCAGTGAGCCTAGGGGCAGGTTGGCCGGCAATGTCTTCTTGTCGGTGTTAGAATTTATACGGATAAAATTCCCTAAGTTCATATAAAGAAATGATAATAAATCTTAAAGGTCTAATATATGTGTTTTAATGGGCTTTATTGTTTAAGTTTATGAGTAAAGGTGAAGGTTGCAACGTCAATTAATATCATATTGCTAGTTGATGTGGAGGTAGGGAGTTTTTCTCCCCCCCTCTCTCTCTCTATATATATATATATATACACCAATTCTCTTGGGAAAAGACATAACAACAATAGAACTATCATCGAAAGTTCCTAGTTTGGAAAATTCTAAGATAGTCAATTAGTGATTTTCACTTCTCACTACTGCGTTGCCTTCTAAGTTTCCTCGTCCCGACCCACTGCGCGTACGGAGAGTTGGGAGAGCAGGCCTCCGGAACCGCCATCTGCATCTGTGACATCTGCTCGGGTGTGTGGGCGATCAGATTTTTGGGGAGCGTCTTTGTGACTGCTCGCTTCTTCCTGGTGAATATTGACGTCTTTTTCATCTTCCTCGGATCGTCTACTTCCTGGTGGACGTTCGAGGGACTGCACTGCGTACATCTTTCTGCACTGACTGTGGTCCATGACTTCAAGCAACTCGCCATGAGTGGGACTGGAGCCACCGGTGCTTTGAGTATGGGTCCCTCCGCATGATACATCTCTATTCTCAAATTGGTTAAATTCAACCTTATTTTTGCTATGATCAGTATATTGTTTATGAACATATTTGCTACTAATCTAAGGATTAGTAAAATCATACACGTGCACATATTTGTCATCACAAATTTATTATTATTTTTCTAGATTAATTTTAACATGAAAATGCCTAAATTTCTAACAATCCAAAAACCTGATATTAGGTAATTTTCTGTTAGTGGTTTTGCTGCTGCTTTGAAGCCAAATGATTTTGATGGAACACATTACAAGACATGGCTTGCTAAGATGGTACTGTGGCTTACTGCTATAAACTGTTATCATGCCGCACAGGAGAAACCTGAACAATTTACTCCTAAAAAAGAGGAAAAGTTCAAGGTAGTCGATAACCTTTTTTGAGACGTCGTGATTAGTGCACTTCATAGCAAGTATGAGGACTGCTACCTTCGTTACACGTCAAGCAAGGAATTATGGCATGCACTTGATGCTAAGTTTGGTGTTTCTAATGCCGATAGCGAGTTGTACCTCATGGAGCAGTTGTTTGACTACAAGATGGTTGACAACCATTTTGTGGTTGAACAAGCTCATGAGATACATGCACTGGCTAAGGAACTTGAACAGTTCCCATGTGTGTTGTCCAACAAGTTTGTGGCCAGCGGTATAATCGCTAAGCTGCCACCTTCTTAGAGGGATTTTGCTACCTCTCTAAAACACAAGAGACAAGTGTTTAGTGTGGCTGAGTTTATTGGGCCTCTTGATGTTGAGGAGAGGGCGAGAGCAAAAAAAAACACGTGGGAAAGGCATTGAGTCTTCTAGTGCCAATATGGTGTAGAAGAAAAATTCAAATGCATCTTGTAATAAGAAAAAGACGAACAAGCAAGAGAACTATTCGAAGCCTCAACAAACAACCACTTTAAGAAGAAAAAGAACAACAAAGATAGTGGTTGCTTTGTTTACGAGAGTAATGAGTATTGGGCAAGTTCATGTCCAGACAACAAATTTAAGTAAAAGAAGAAATCTACAAATATAGTTGTTAGCGAGGCTGAAGGAGGAACATCTGGGTATGGTAATTTTTTACCTACTATTCTTTTAGTTTGTCACTCGCCTGAGTGGTGGATGGACACTAGGACTAATATTCATGTGTGTGCTGATGCCTCTTTGTTTTCATCTTATCAGGTTGGCAGGACTGGAGCCTTGCTGATGGGGAACAGGTCCCATGCGCGTGTTCTTGGTGTTGGTACGGTCATTCTGAAGTTCACTTCGGGAAAGACGGTGCTGCTGAAGAACGTGCAACATGTCCCCTCTATCAAAAAGAATCTAGTTAGCGACTCTCAATATTGTCGAGATGTCTATAAAATTGTCTTCAAGTCCAAAAAATGTGTATTGTCAAAGTATGAAACTTTTGTTGGTAAAGGTTATGATTACGAAGGTTTGTTCCACTTATCCTTGCATGATGATGTGTGTAATAAGATTGTGGACAACGCTATTATCCCTAATGAGTCAAATATTTAGCATTCACATCTTTGTCTGTTAATTTTGGTTGTCTATCGTGGCTTGTAAATCTGAATTTACTCCAAAAAATTAATTTGGTCAAAGGTTCTAAGTGCCATGTGTGTGTGCAATCTAAGCAACCTCGTAAGCCTCACAAGGCTACGGAGGCGAGGAACTTGGCGCCGTTAGAACTAGTCCATTCCGATCTATGCGAGATGAATGGTGAATTGACTAAAGGTGGCAAAAGATATTTCATGACTTTTATAGATGATTGTACTAGATTTTGCTATGTGTACCTATTAAAAACAAAAGATGAAGCATTGCATTACTTTAAGATCTATAAAGCTGAAGTAGAAAATCAACTTGGGAGGAAAGTTAAACGGTTAATGTCTGATCGTGGTGGAGAATACTTTTCATGTGAATTTTTTGATTTTTGTGTAGAACATGAAATTATTCATGAGAGGACACCGTCATATTCACCATAGTCCAATGGGATTACCAAAAGAAAGACCTAACTCTAACTGAGTTGGTTAACGCCATGTTGTAGACAACGGGTCTATCTAAGGAATGGTGGGGTGAGGCAATTTTGACAGCATGTCATGTCCTGAATAGAGTTCCAACAAAGAATAAAGAAATCACACCATTTGAGAAATGGGAAAAGAAAAGATTAAATCTCTCATATTTGTGCACTTGGGGTTGTTTGGCCAAAGTGAATGTGCCAATTAACAAAAAGCGCAAATTTGGACCTAACACTGTTGATTATGGTTTCCTTGGTTATGCTATTCACAACGTTGGATATAGATTCTTAATTATAAATTCTGGGGTAACTGATATGCATGTTGGTACTATCATAGGGTCCAGAGACGCTATATTTTTTGAAAGTGATTTTCCCATGAAAAATACGCCTAGCGCGTCTAGTCATAAACCTATAATTCCCCATGAGCAATATATTTCGATAGAACATTCTAAGGAACCTAATATGCATAATCCTAAGGAGGATGATATTGTAGTCACTCAAAAGAGTAAGAGACAATGGACTACAAAGTCTTTTGGTGATGACTATATTGTGTACCTTGTGGATGACATACTAAGAACCATTGAAGAGGCATATTTCTCTTCTGATGCTGACTTATGGAAGGAAGCAGTACGAAGTGAGATGGATTCAATTATGTCTAATGGAACTTAGAAAATTATTAAGTGTCCTTATGGATGTAAATCAATAGGATGCAAATGGGTGTTCAAGAAAAAACTTAGGCCTGATGGTACAATGTAGAGGTACAAGGCAAGGCTTGTGGCAAAGGGTTATACCCAGAAACAAGGTAAAGATTTCTTCGATACTTATTCACCTGTTGTTCGATTGACCACAATTTGAGTGTTACTTTTTCTAGCTGCCTCTCATGGTCTTATCATTCATCAGATGGATGTAAATATGGCTTTCCTAAACGGAGAGTTAGAGGAGGAGATCTATATGGATTACCTAGATAGATTTGTAGCAAATGGTCAAGAGGTTATGGTGTGTAAGTTATTGAAGTCCTTATATGGCCTGAAACAAGCTCTAAAGCAGTGACATGAGAAGTTTGATAGAAGTTGGACATACACCAACTTTATTGTAAATGAAGCTAACACATGTGTATACTATCGGTATGGTGAGAGCGAAGGAGTGATCTTGTGTTTATATGTTGATGACATAGTGATCTTTGAAACCAGCCTTAATGTGATTAATAATTTTGAGATGAAAGACTTGGGAGGAGCTAATATTATTCTTAATGTCAAGCTATTAAGAGAAGACAATGGTGGGGTTACACTTTTACAATCCCATCGCTTTGGGTTTAGTGACTGTCAACCTGTCCCTATGCCTTATGACCCTAGTGTGCTATTAAGGAAAAATCAAAGAATAGCAAGGGATCAATTGAGATACTCCTAAATTATTGGTTCGCTTATGTATCTGGCTAGCGCTACAAGGCCTGATATCTTGTTTGCTGTGAGCAAACTAAGCCGGTTTGTGTCAAATCTAGGAGATAATCATTGGCGTGCTCTTGAGAGAGTACTGCATTATCTCAAAGATACTATGAGCTATGGCATTCACTATACCGGGTATCTGAAGGTATTAGAGGGTTTCTATGATGCTAACTAGATATCTGATGCTGATGAGCTTTATGCCACAAGCAAATATGTGTTCTTGCTTGGAGGTGGCACTATTTCCTAGAAGTCTTGTAAGCATACTATTTTAACGAAGTCAACTATGGAAGCAGAACTTACAGCATTAGACACCGCTGGCGCTGAGGCCGAGTGGCTTTGTGAACTCTTTATGGATTTACTAGTTGTAGAGAAATCTATATTGGCTATTTCTATAAATTGTGACAACCAAACTGTGATAACTAAGGTAAACAGTTCTAAGGATAACATGAAGTCCACAAGGCATGCTGAGCAAAGATTAAAATCTATCAGAAAATTGAAAAACTCTAGAGTGATAGCGTTGGACTATGTCGACACATCTAAAAATCTGGTAGATTAATTCACTAAGGGACTTTCACGTAATGTGATAGATAGTGCATCAAGTGAAATGGGCTTGAGACCCACAAGAAGTCTATCATGGTGGTGACCTGTTCTATGTGATCGGAGATCCTATGAAGTAGGATGGTAAAACAAGCCTGTGGTAGACTGAGGAAAGACCCTTAACTTGGCCCATGTTAGATGCACGTCTTTCCTTTGCTATAAGGCAGGTTGATTTTTACCTTAATGTGTTCCAAGTGGCATGCTGAAGCAAAGATGTTGTCCTATTGAACATCTTTTGAGGAATACACCTATATTAGTTCGACTACTAGTCATAGTCTATGAGATTTGGGTGATCTCTAGATACTCATGAAAGGTTGTTTACACCAAAATTTAGAAAGAAGAACATGGAAACTTGAAGCTTCCAAGATTGTGTCATCAAGGAATCGATTGCTTAAGGATCGATATTAGCTGATTCAGATGCGGTACTGGGATCGACTCTCTTCGGATAACATCAGCAGATAACATCAATAAGCCATGGTTGACATCGGGAAAAACATGTCGGACTCCACAAAAAGGGAAGGATTAGGGTCTGTTTACACTAGAATTTGGAAGAAGGGTTGCAAGAACTCGAAAGCTCCCAAGATTATATCATCAAGGAATTGATTGCATAAAGGTCAGTATCAGCTGATTCAAATACAACACTAGAATCGGCTCTCTTCAGATAGCACCAGCAAATAACTATGATAGCTATAATCGGCGCTAGGAAAAACATGTTGGACTCTACACAAAGAGAAAGATTTCTCTTAGGCCAAAAATTATAAATGAGTCATGCTTAAGTAGGATTCGTGTTTAGGCCCCGGGTATAAATATTGGACCCCAACTATTGTAAAAACATACAATCAATCAAATACAAGTTACTTACTTTTTCGGCTCTGGTCACCCCTTAGGAGTAGGATTAGAGTAAATCTCGATGAGTTCTTTAGCGAGCAGGGCTGCATCGGTCCGGCCGACCTTTGGCTTGTCTGTAAGTATCGTCATGGCTTATATTTTCATTCGTATGGCTGCATTGATCCGGTTGACCTCCATTGCGAATCTGGTATAAGCAGTTATCGATTCTTGTCTAGTTCAAGTACGGCTGCATCGATCCAGTCGACCTCCACTGCTCGAACTAGATTAAGGTCAAGTTATTGGCTCTATCTAAGGGCGGCGTCCTTCGGATAGATTCATTAAGTTACCGATATTGCTTATTGCTTTCATTATTTATTTAATTATAGCAATATCACTTTGCCTGATTGGGATTGATCTAGATCGGCCTTATATCATATTTTACCCATCGTTTGTTAATTTAAACTGATCTGATCCACACCTTAAACTGATCTTGATCATGCATAGCATGCGATTAAGGCATGTCTGGTCTTGAATAGATCTATTGGCTAACGAAAACTGTTCCATGGCCCATTATCCCAGCCTATGTGATTCTGCCTCACACCCCACTATTAGCATCATAGAGTGGAGATCGTTATTTGGTAGATCTATCCCTGATAGGGCATGACCTTAATTGTGCGCTATGCCTGAATCGACTGTTTAGCCAA
Source organism: Miscanthus floridulus (assembly GCF_019320115.1). Classification (NCBI taxonomy): domain Eukaryota; kingdom Viridiplantae; phylum Streptophyta; class Magnoliopsida; order Poales; family Poaceae; genus Miscanthus; species Miscanthus floridulus. The sequence goes on along the minus strand of NC_089583.1, from coordinate 105,188,029 downwards.
TATCGAGTGTTTTCAGATATGCAGTTCATGCCATGAGACCATTGAAGTAAGGGTATGTTGAAAGATATGTTAGCCCCATGATCTTATTATTGTATTATGGCCTGCATGATTCTGCCTCATGCCCTACTGATATTAGTAATAAGTTAGGGTCATCGAATGTATTGTTGTTTCTACGGCCTGCATGATTCTGCCTCATGCCCCACTGGTCATAGCAATAGATGAGATCTAATATGTTCATTTGATCTATCTCTATTAAATGGTTAAATGATGATAGGCTGAATTTTTATATAAAAAGGGATTCGGTTACTTGCAGTCATTGACTTAGCATAAACTGATTAGTGTTGACATCCTACTGTCATTGACTAATATTTGTCTAAATAACGATATTCATCCTGAATGATAACCAATTTTTTTCTTCCATAATTATATGAGCTTTAACTGATTTATTCTTATGAGTATGCTGGAATCGGCTATTTAGTCAATCTCCTTCTATATCGGCTCTCAGAGCCGCATATTCGGGACTGTCTGACAACACCAGCATGTTCTGCCTTAAATTACTGATTAGCTTTCTCTCCTTGTCAATTGCAGGGTCAAATTGACTAGCACATCTCGGGAGGAGTGCGTAGGATCAATAATCCCTGTGTTAAAGCTAGGCGGATCTCTAGCTCCATCGAGTAAACCCTTCTGGCTTGCTCGTGTGCCCGGCACGAGATGAATTTTCATGCCGACACATATTCTGGCATGCCCGGTGGGACCCCACAATCATCATGGTGGCTCACAATAATAATGACATTCTTATGGTACCTTATGAAGACCTACCTGATAGAGATAAAGATGACATCAGCAAAGCTATAGAAGAATTTTAGAACAAGTGTTTATTGTCCTACACCAAAACACGTGACAACACAATTATTTAGAAATATTCACTACCAAGAGTTCTGTTGCATGGGCAGATAGATGCAGATGAGACTGAAGACAGGCGTTTCTTCATGGAAGCTATAAACAAATCTATTCATGATGCCATATCAAACCATAATGAAAATTTCTTGAACACATTCCACAACACTATGAAGGAGGTATTTCATGGGTTTCCAGTTGATCAGGTTGGGCCAGCTTATTACAACATTCCACATCTGTTGACTTAGGGAACTAATCAAGCCAGTACTAGCTATCAAGAAGCAGCACCAACTGGTAATGATGATGTCCAGGTAGTTCAGAATCTATCTGAGCAAGCTCAAGGTGCTACTACAAATTAGATACAGTATAATCCTAGATCATCAGTGCAGCATGTGTAAGAGCCAGCGGGGCAAGGTCAAAACCAGATGAGTAATTTTGGCACATCAGGCCACATACCATCATCGACTCAAAAAATAGCACCATCAATTCAAAGGATCCATAGAGATATAGATCCTAATGTCTATAACCAGAGACTTCAAGTAGCCAACCAGCAGAGGACCTAGCAGATAGAGATTCCACAGGGGTATCATTATGGCACAGATTATAATACCCTTCACATGATTCCGAATCTAGGGTATCAAGACACATGAGATTTCAATCCGCAAATGGGTTAGCAGGTGCAGAGAAATCCAAATTTAAATGCTGATGAGTTGCTGCTGAGAGTGACCGAGATAATGAAGAATTAGTTCGGTTTGAAGCCAAAAGGGCAGACCTTCTCATACAAATACTCATATCCAGAATGATATGATTTGGTCGCTCTTCCTATAGATTATAGGCTCCTAGAGTTTGCCAAGTTCACTGGCCAAGACAGCACGAGCACAATAGAACATGTCAGTCAGTATCTTACACAGTTGGGCGAAGCATCCATTGAAGAGGCCCATCAAGTTTGTTTCTTCTCCTTGTCCCTATCAAGGCTAGCCTTCACTTAGTTTTCATCACTGCTAGTCAACTCCATTGCCAATTGGGCTGACCTAGAAAAGAAATTTCATATATATGTTTATACTAGGACTAGAGAAAAGAAGATTACCGATTTGACAACTATAAGGCAGAAAACTAATGAATCATGCATTGAGTTTCTTCAGAGGTTTTGAGAGACTAGAAATTTATGCTTCCCGTTAAACTTAGTTGATGATCAACTAGCTGCTTTGGCCATTCAAGGAATGCTGCCAACATGGAGAGAGAAGCTGCTGGGACAAGAGTTTGATAACTTGGATCAATTGACTCAATGAGTGGCAGCGCTCAATAGTCAATTCCAGAGTGTGCACAGAGATACCTGATTCTAGAAAAGTACCACAATGACTGAAGCTTATAATCCATATTCAGTCGATGATAGCTATGGAGATGATGAAGAAGAAGAGGTTACCACGGCTGAATGGAATTAGGGCAAAAAGACAGTAATGGTACCATATCCTTGGGGAAGAGGAGTCGAGGAGAGCTATGATTTTGACATCACAAAATCAGATAAGCTCTTTGATTTCTTGGTTGAGAAGGGACATATCAAGTTGCCCGATAATCATGTTATGTTGCCCCCTGATCAGTTGAAGAATAAGAAGTTCTGCAAGTTCCATAATGCTACTTCTCATTCCACTAATAAGTGCAGAATTTTCCAGCAGCATATACAGAGGGCTATTCAGCATGGAAGGCTCAAATTTGATACGCCTCAGAAGATGAAAGTTGATGATAATCCTTTCCTAGGAGATCAAAACGTGGTCGATGCTAGGCTACTCAAAGGAAAGAGTAAGGTCCTGACATCAACCAAATCAAGAGGAACTAGAAAAGTCGATCCCAAGATGCAAATATCGGCTGACGAATACAGAGAAATTAGAAGACGTCGCGGCAAGCAAAAGGGCTAATATGAGTAGGGAGAAACGTCAAAAGATGGGGCAACAAAGCCATGGATTATATCTCAAATTCTATTGAATAAATGGCAGCGGCAGAAGGAAAAGGATTATCAGCGTTGGTTAGAAGAGCAAGAATACCAGCGTCAACAGGAAAAAGAGAGGTATGAAAGAAAGCAAGCTAAATCACATTAGAATTGTCCTTTCTTCAGACATGGTTGGAACAAATGTTTGAAGTTGCCTACCAGGAATAACTATCCAGAGTGCAGCGAACAATATTAGGAGTTTAGGCAATCTCAAGCCAACCATCGGTCTATCCATGCTCAAGATGCATATCATCATAATAACATGGATCGGCACCTAAAAATAGAAGTGTTCATGATTGGCTTGGAAAATGAGTTGTTGATCAAAACTAGGCTGATTATGAAGAAGAAAGTAATGAAGAAGAATATGTTTGGCAGGAAGGCCAATGGTGTACAGGAGGCAAAGGCCAATGGTGTACAGGAGGTTTGACAAGAAGCCAGAAGAGAAGGGTGCAATGCCTAAGGAATAGGGAGTTGTAATAGGCTCAGGCATCCGGTAAACCTCAAGTATGGCATGCTAAGCAAACAACCGATTAAAGGCAACCATCGGCTAATATTCAAATGGCTTTCCTATTGCCATCAGAGTTTAGAGCTCTAGCAGATCAAGAAGTTTATTTAGATTTTGATGAATCAGAGTATGAAGAGATAGTTGCTAAGTTAACAGTTATACAACATGCTATATTTGATAAACTAGTCAAGCATCGGCACTTAAAAGCTTTATATGTAAAAGGTTTGGTTGATGGTAAGTCGATGAACAAGATGTTGGTGGATGGAGGTGCTTCTGTTAATCTTATGCCTTACATCACTTTTTGTAAACTTGGCAAGGGACCAGGAGATCTGATTGAGACTGATATAATGCTTAAGGACTTTGGGGGTAATGCGTTTAAGACCCGAGGGGTAATGAATGTCGAACTAACAATCGTGAGTAAGACTCTGCTTACCACGTTCTTCATCATCGATGGAAAAGGGTCATACAGTTTACTCCTTGGTTGTGATTGGATTCATGCGAACTATTGTGTGCCATCGACCATGCTTCAGTGTTTGATTCAATGGCATGGAGATGATATCAAGTTGGTTCATGCTGATGAATCTATGAGTATCGCAATAGCTGATCTAGTCTTTTGGGAGCTAGGAGACTTCGAATGCTTTTCTAGCAAGATATAGGAAGGAGGCTTCATTAGAATCAATAATGAAAGCCAATAGTCGATCCAAGTAGTCAGCTTTGAAAGTTTGTCTTAATAGATAATCCAATAGATGGTACAGATGGCAAACTAGGACATGGCTTCACGTCGGCCGATGAATTAGAGGAGGTAGATATTGGTTCTGGAGATAGACCTAGGCCAACGTATGTAAGTGCCAAGTTGGATCCTAAGTATAAGCGAGAGTTAGTTGATTTATTAAAGGAATTTAAAGACTGTTTTGCTTGAAAATACTATGAAATGCCTAGTCTAGACTGATCAATTGTTGAACATCAATTGTTAATCAAACCTAAATATCGGCCGTTTAAACAAGCTCCGAGGAGATTCAACACAAATGTGCTTGATGATATCAAAAAGGAGACTGAAAGGTTACTGGAGGCAAAGTTCATTCGGCCATGCCGATATGCAGAGTGGATATCGAATGTTGTTCCTGTGTATAAGAAGAATGGAAAATTAAGAGTTTGCATTGATTTCAGAGATCTAAACAAGGCTACACCCATGGATGGTTATCCGATGCCGATAGCCGATATGTTGGTAGATACAACAGCCGGGCATAAGGCTATTAGTTTCATGGATGGCAATGCAGGATATAATCAAATTTTTATGGCTGAGGAAGACATAGCAAAAATAGTTTTTAGGTGCCCTGGCGCAATCAGTTTATTTAAGTGGGTTGTGATGACCTTTGGTTTGAGAATGACGGTGCAACTTATCAGAGGGCGATGAATTATATTTTTCATAAGTTAATCGATAGGATTGTTGAAATCTACATTGACAATGCGATGGTAAAATCTAAGGGGTACAAGGAATATCTAGCTGATTTGTGAGAGTCTTTAGAGTGCACAAGAAAACATGGTCTAAAGATGAATCTCAATAAGTGTGCCTTTAGAGTATTAGCTGAACAATTTTTGGGTTTTATGGTCCACAAGAGAGGAATCTAAATTGGTCAAAAAAGTATGAAAGCAATTGATGAGGCAGTGCCCCCGACTACTAAAACAGAGTTACAATCTTTGCTTGGTAAGATTAATTTTATCGGAAGGTTTATTTCAAATTTGTCGGAAAAGGTTCTGTCGTTTTGTCCCTTGTTGAAGTTGAAAAATGATCAAGAATTTAAGTGGGGTGATGTACAACAAAGGGCATTTGAGGAGATAAAAGAATACATGAAATGTCCACCCGTGTTGGTCCCTCCTCAACAAGATAAGCCTTTTAAGTTGTACGTATCGGCCGATGACCAAACGATTGGATTGGCCTTAATGTAAGAGTTTGAAGAAAAAGAACGAGTTGTTTTTTATCTAAGTAGAAGACTTTTGGATCTAGAAATAAGATATTCTCCTATTGAAAAGTTATGCTTGTGCTTATATTTCTCTTGCACTAAGTTATAACATTACTTGCTATCGGTTGAGTGTATAGTTGTTTCCAAGGCTGATGTGTTCAAGCACATGCTATCAATGCCGATATTAAATAGGAGAATGGGGAAGTGGATTCTTGCATTGTCGGAATTGGACTTGAGGTATGAATCAGCTAGAGCAGTCAAAGGGCAAGTAATAGCCAATTATATCACTCAGCATCATAAACCGAGTATTGGCTATGTAGAGCTGATACCTTGGACGCTATTCTTTGATGGATCATCGTGTAAGCAAGGTGGTGGCATTGGTATTGTTATTGTTTCACCTTAGGGGGCAAGTTTTGAGTTTGCTTTTCCAACTGAACCAATAATTACCAACAATCAAGCAGAATATGAAGCTATTCTTAAGAGACTTTAGCTTCTTCATGAAGTAAAGGCCGAGTCGATTGAAGTATTTGGAGATTTATAGTTAATTATTAATCAGTTGTTCGGCCTAAACGAATGTAAAGATGATATTATGAGGGGATAATATGATAAATGCCAGAGGTTACTCTAGGAGTTTCCTCATATTTCCCTTTAGCATCTTCCGAGAGCACAGAATCAAGAGACTAATCGGTTAGTTCAAAGTGCATCAGGTTATCGAGTGTTTCAAGAGATCTTAAGTAGTGAAACCTTAACTAATGATTGGAGAGTTGAAATAGCCGATTACCTTAAAAATCCATCATAGAAGGTTACTAGGAAACTAAGATATAAATCTACTAAACATATTTTGCTAGATGATCAACTATATTACAAGACAATTGATGGGGTATTGCTTAAATGCTTAAATCAAGAAGAGCCTAAAGTATTGATGGGTGAAGTACATGAAGGGATATGTGGAGCTCATCAATTAGCTTATAAGATGAAATTGATTATTCGTAGAACTGGATATTTCTGGCCAACAATACTGGAAGATTGTTTTGAATATTATAAGGGGTGCCAATGTTTTGGTAATATTCAGAAATTGTCCGCATCGGCTATGAATCCAATAATCAAATCATGGCTGTTTTGAGGTTGGGGAATTGATCAAATTGGCTAGATTTTTCTGCCTTTAAGTAAAGGACATAAGTTTATATTGGTAGCAATAGATTACTTCACTAAGTGGGTTAAGGCAATTCCTTTAAAGATGGTAACCTCAAAGAGCATGGTTGATTTTGTCAAGGAGCATATTGTGTATCGTTTTGGGATTCCTCAAACTATCACTACTGATCAAGGGACAAGGTTCACATCAGAAGAGTTTAGAGATTTTGCTACCAGTACGGGAATTAAGTTATTAAATTCTTCTCCTTACTATGCTCAGGTTAATGGCCAGGCAGAGGCGTCCAATTAAGTTATGATTAAGCTGATCAAGAAAAAGATCGAAGAACAGCCAAGGAAGTGGCATTCAACGCTTAATGAGGCATTATGGGCATATAGGATGGCCTATCATGGATCAATTAAAACATCATCTTATAAACTTGTGTATGGTCATAATGCAGTCCTTCCTAGGGACATTCAAACTAGATCGAGGCGTGTCACGCCACAAAATGATTTGTCAGCCAAAGTTTACAAGAATCTTATGATGGATGACTTAAAAGACTTAAGTTGCCATCGACTGCGTGCTCTTGAGAATATCGAAGCCAATAAGCTAAGGATTGCGAAGTATTACAATAAGAAGGTCAAGAGCAAATAATTTTCTACAGGGGACTTGGTCTGAAAGGTGAAATTATCAATCGGGTCAAGAGATAGCAAGTTCAGCAAGTGGTCACCTAACTAGGAAGGACTTTATCGGATTAAACATTATGTGTCTGGCAATGCTTATATTTTGGAAACACTAGGAGGAGAAGAGGAGTTTGACAGAGCAATCAATGGAAAATATCTAAAGAAATATTATCCTAGCGTTTAGATTAATACTTGATAGCCGATTTGTTCAGTCATCGGCTCTAATAGCCGGTACCAGAAGGGTATCGCCTCTAGTTCAAAAATAGACCCGAAGGGAAAAGCCAACACAATATGTATCATCTATAGAGCAAATATAAGCATAGACAAATTGGTACATGGAATATGAGTACAGAGCAAAAGGGAAGTCATTTAAAACGAAGAGATTGTTTGATAGCTTCTCCTATTACAAACTAAAGGTCAGGGAACACTTTGTTCACTATGCCTTTGGCCTGGGAAGTGAGGGCTACGGAGTTGGCAGTGTTGAAGAAGTCCTTGTCTAGGCGCTCATGGTCCTTAGGGTGTTCAGTGCCTAGGAAACCATGGGGAAAAAGTCGAAGCTTGTGGCAAGAGTGAGCTTACGCAACAGCCAATGCCATGGCAGCACCATGACAAACACCATGAAGGGCAACCTCTTTGATGTAGTTTGGGACGTCGTAAAGGTGAACCACTGACATGGCACCCCTAGCGTTGATGAATCCTGCCACATACTCTATAGCTGTTCGAAGGCTTTCCAACTGGGCCGATAGGTCTAGAAAGATTCGAGGGAGGGATAATCAAGATCTTTAAGACAAAACTAAGAAAAACAAAAAATTGTGGTTGACATCTCACCCAATGATTCTAGCCTCGGCCTCAGCTAGCCTCGCTTGAGTGGAGTCGGCCTTATGTACTGAGACGGTGAGAGCGTCCTATAGTGCGTTCAGATGAAGGTACATCCGCCAAAGATCACGGGTTGCATCCTCCTAATGATGAAGATGCTGGCATGGTGGCATAGGCTCATCAACGGCCTCTTCAACATACCTCTTGCCAATCTCCATGCTTTCGAGCCTATTGAAAAGCAAATCGCACCAAAGACACAGAAGGTTTGGGACAAAGTAGGTTGTTTTTTAATCCATAGCCATGGCCGTATATATAGCCCAAGAGGTGAGAAGATAGGCTTCATTGGGGTTATGGAATTAAAGTTAGTTATGGAAACAGATCAACACTCTAGAAATTCAGTGAACGGATCATGAAAAAACAACAAATTTGGACTTCTTGCTTCCCATAATTACAAGATACCGTAGGATTGATAGAAAAGGTTTACATTAATTGATGATCAACCCACTATGACTTCTTTGGATTGAAGGTAGTCTAGATCCCCACAAGGCTGAAGGTCATCATGGACTAAGTCATATCGGCTCGCTGATAGAAGTGGCATCGGGAGAGAGAAAAGGCCGCCTGCTAAAAAGATGCCCATATATCCAACCAATTTCTCAGTGACTGAGAAACCATGGGAATGAAGTCTATGGTTTTCCCCCAATGAGCATTTGATAGAGTGAACAAGGGAAAGGTGTCCACACATTTTAACCCTTACAAACACTAGAACAGCTCTGCGATCATGGTGAGAAAACTCAGGTGATGTCACAAGAATTCTTCTAACCACAGCTACTGATCCTCTTGCTCGACAAGGCACTGAAATGAGTGACACAATCACCCTATGCATAAGAATTCTTCTAACCACTCAAGACCCTCATAGCAAGGAATTAGACCATGGAGGGTCTGGCAGAGCCAAGGGCACTTGAGGAAGCAAGCAGAAGAGAAACATAACTGAGTTGTTGGGTTGCTCTCGCTAGAGTCGGACAGACATTTATAGTCGGTCTAGAAGGATGGATCCAAGCGTCCGTGAAGCAATAGTGCTCTCATGAAACTTTGAAGTATGGGCCCATAAGCAGGCAAGGACGTTGGTGAAGGTGACGGATAGTAGGCCATAGATCAAGATTCTCTACCCATGAATGTGGACCCATCGGTGGTACTAACGTAGTAATTTTGGAATAAAATTATTTTATCCCAAAATTGGGGGGCATGTGTTTACACCAAAATTTGGAAAGAAGAACACAAAAACTTGAAGCTTCCAAGATTGTGTCATCAAGGAATCGATTGTATAAGGATCGATATCAGCTGATTTAGATGCGGTACTGGGATCGTCTCTCTTCGGATAACATCATCATATAACATCAATGAGCCACAGTTGGCGTCAGGAAAAACATGTTGGACTCTACAAAAAGGGAAAGATTAGGGTCCAAGTTATCTTAAGTTAGGAATGTTTTCTTATATACTAAAGATTGTAATGAGTTGTACTTGAGTAGGATTCATGCTTAGGTTCCGGGTATAAATATTGAACCCCGGCTATTGTAAAAATAATCCAATCAATCAATAACAATTACTTTTTTTGACTTTACGCCAACCCTTAGGAGTAGTTGTAGTGTAGATCTTGGCGAGTTCTTCAACAAGCTGGGCTGCATTAGTTCGGCCGATCTTCGGCTTGTCTGTAAGTACCGTTATGGCTTATACCTCTGTTTGTAAGGCTGCATCGGTTTGGCTAACCTTTTACGATCTATAGTATAAGCTAGTTATCGATCCTTATCTAGTTTCAAGTACGACTGCATCGGCTAAGTTTGACCTCCACTGCTCGAATTAGACTAGGGTCAACTTATCAGCTCTACCTAAGGGTGGCATCCTTCAGGTAGATTCATTAAATTATTGATCTTGCTGATATTCTTATTGTCATTAGTTTCAGTAATATCAACCTGCCCGATCAAGATCAAACTAGATCGGCCTCATATCCTTTTAGTCCCTCGTTTATTTTGTCACAATGCGATGGTCCTTAATTTAAAAGATGGATTATGTTTTATCGACTGTTATGCTTCGATCTTGATCATACATAGTACACATTCAAGGCATGTCTGATCTTGAGAAGGTTTACTGGCTAGTTGAATCTAGTCTATAGCTCGCTATTATGGATGTAACGATTCGGTCAATCCCCACTGTTAGTACTTTAGATCGGAGTATGCTAACTGATAGACTTGCTTTTGACTAGGTGTGATCTTAGTTGTTTGTTATGCATGCATCGGCTAAATAGCCGATCGCCCACACTTTAACGCGTATAGTATGTTTTTATAATCCTATCAAATATGAATAGATCTATTTATTTTAAAGGTTTGATTTGTTGTCTTTATCATGACTGCCATCGATCCGGTCAAACCCCACTATTAAGGATAACAGGTTAGGTCTGATGAGTTTATAGATCTATTCATGTTAAATAGTCGATTGTTCACATGTTGTAATCCCTTTTCTACCTGAATCAGCTATTTCAGCCGATTCACCTGTGCTTTCACACATATAGCATGTCTTTCAGAAATCTGTCAATACATAGATGATTTTATGGATTCTTCAGCTTTAGTTTGTTATTATCATTATAGCTGCATCGATCTGGTCGAACCTCACTGTTGATGGCAACATATTAGATTCAGAGCGTCTATAGATCCACTTGTACTAGATAGTCGATTTGTTCGCATGTTACATCTTTTCTCATTAAACTTATCGGCTCGATGCTTTACACTGGTTATATTTATCTAGCAGATGATGTTACTTATATCTGGGTATGTTGTATTCGTTACTATAAAATCAATCATGACCCACGAACATCGTAGTCCTTAAGAGCCTATTTCTTCTTGTATCTGCTATTTAGTCGATTTTCCTGTCTGGTTGCTCCCAAAGCGGCGCACTTGGAACTGTCTAGGCAAAACCAACATATTCCACCCTAAATTACTTATAAACTTTCTCTTCTTGTCAATTGCAGGTCAAATTAACAGACACGCCTTTAGGAATTCACAGGGTCGACTGGTCCTGCGTTAAAGCCAAGCAAATCTCTAGCCTTGCTCTATCAGGCAGATCCTTTTGGCTTGCTGCGTGTTGACACTTTTTTATGTTGACAAAGGCCCAGAAGTATGACTTATATGCTCCAACCAGAGAGGATGATTTTGGCAACCTAGTATCAGTAAAGAGTTTAGGCGAAACTCATTCACACAAAACTTGCAATTCAAGGCATAGTCCATTGTTCAAGTTGTGGATGGGTGTAGCTTGAAGCTCTAGGTGAATGTTCAACTTAACAGTCTCTGCTGAAAAACACTGGTCTATAAATAGTAGTGGGAGAAAGAAAATATCTATAGTATGATTTAGAGATATGGTGAGGATTGTTAGAATTTATATGGATAAAAATCCCTAAATCCATATGAAGAAATTCTAATAAATCTCAAAGGCCCAATATATGTGTTCCTTAATGGGCTTTATTGTTTAAGTCCATGAGTAGAGGTGGAAGGTGCAACATCAATTAGTACCATATTGTTAGTTGATGTGGAGGTAGGGTGTTGTCCTCCCTATATATATACCAATACTCCTGGGAAAAGACATAACAACAATAGAACTATCATTGAAAGTTTCTAGTTAGGAAAATCTTAAGATAGTCAATTAGTGTTTTCCACTTCTTACTACTGTGTTGTCTTCTAAGTTTCTCTTTCCCAATCCTTTGTGCGCACGGAGAGTTGGGAGAGCAGGCCTCCAGAACCACCATCTGCATCTGTGACATCTGCTCGGGTGTGCGGGCGATTAGATTTTTGGGGAGCGTCTTCGCGACTGCTCGCTTCTTCCTGGTGACTGTCGACATCTTCTTCTTCTTCCTCGGGTCGTCTACTTCTCGGTGGATGTTTGAGGGACTGTACTGCGTACATCTTCCTACACCGACTATGGTCAGCGACTTCGAGCAACTCACCATGAGTGGGACTAGAGCCACCGGTGCTTTGAGCATGGGTCCCTCTGCAGGGTACATCTCTATTCTCAAATTGGTTAAATTCAATCTCATTTTTGCTATGATCAATACATTGTTTATGAACATATTTGCTAATAATCTAAGCAGTAGTAAAATCACACACAAGCACATATTTATCATCACAAATTTGTTATGATTTTTCTGGATTAATTTTAACATGAAAATACCTAAATTTTTGGGGGGCCTTGTGAGCAAGTAAACGATGACCGGAGTGAGGAAGGTGACCAGGAGTGCAACAGCCACCGAGGACGCCATTGTTGTGCGCTAGCTAGAGCCTAGTGCTTGTTGACTAGCTAGTCTTTAGGTTACTACTAGGTAGTTGGTACCACTGGTACAGATAGAGTGCAAGCACCATATATCGTGGCGCCGTGTAGACGTGACGTGTGCTGCTGCGATCGACGAGCTGCCGGGAAGGCAAAGCGGACAGAGCGGCATCTTCATCAGGGTGCTGCATTGTGATTTTTTTATAGGTAGATGATGCCGCCGGGGATCTGATCGAGAGACGAGGGAGGAGGGATGGTTGCCTCGATCGGTTGGAATCAGCGTGGCAAACATCTGGTACATGCTAAAAATGTAATAGGGATATCTAGAGAGAGTGTTCACTGATCCAAAGAAAAAGGAAAGAGAACTATACAAATACAAGCATTCACCAACGAAATCTAGCATTTGTTGGTAGCTGATGCGTGCAATCATGCAAATGCGCGCATAGATTCCCCCTAGCTAGCCAACAAATAAGTGTTGCAACATGAATTCAGCTCCAAGCAATTGCTGCACGCTCACAATCAGCGGAATGGGGACAAATGTTGTCATGTTACACATGTGTTCATCGTTAGAGTTTGTATGTGTAACGGTGTGTTAATCTGTAACTTTATTACTGAACGTTGTGGCGTGCTGTTGGCTGCAGTGGTGACTATGTCATTCACGTTGGGATGATTACATCACGATTAGGGTGTAAACGGTAATAGATATTTTTCGTTCGGATAGTTATTTGTTACAAGTTTTGAATATCCACAATATTTTACGGATGTCAAATATAAATGCATATAATTTTTTATATCAAATACAAATACAATTTAACCATTATCTATTGTATATCCAGTCAGATATGCTTGAAAAAAAATATGATCTACACATTATACAAAGATAAAAAAACAAATATTTATAGTTATATACAAAAGCAGCACTTAATCTGAATTCTCAAGCTAAATTTGAAAGACCTCCCTCAAACTTTAATACTGGATAGCAAACACACCTAAACTTTTAAAACCGGACAAAATACCGTCCTTAACCATTCCAAAGTAATTGCTCAACAAAATATCCAATGAGCATTTAAATATAAAGACTATACATTATACAAGGACTAACAAACAAATATTTATAGTTATATATAAAAATAGCAACTAATCTAAATTCTCAAGCTGAATTTGAAAGACCACCCTGAAACTTTAATACCGGATAGAAAACACATCTGAACTTTTAAAACCAGACAAAATACCCTCCTTAACCATTCCAAAGTAATTTCTTGAGTTTGTTTAGAGGCCCAAATGTTTGTTATAAGTTCTCAGATTTTTGAAATTCAGTTTCTTTCCATTTTTCAAATGACAAAAAATTGGACCTTTAAATGATCTCAAATAAAATTGTTGTGAAATACAAAGTTATAGATCACGCTGAGAACTAAAACTTTGATGTAAACCACATCAACATCGGAGGCCATTTTAAAAAAATGAATATCAAAATTAGAGAACTTAAAATGAATATTTGGTCCTCTAAGAGACTTTAGATAAAAAGGTTTTAACTATAAAGTTGTATATCTTATTGGGAACTACAACTTTGATATAGACTATATCAACATCTGAGGTCATTTGAAAATTCAATTTTTAAAATTTTAAAATATGATAACATAAAATGAATAAAGTTATCAATCGTGTTTGGCTCTACAATTTTTATATAAAGTTTGTATCCATATAACTTCATATGAGAAAGTTATGCTTTTTATATTTTTTATATAAGAGAAAAAGCGAGACCAGATGACAGGTGGGCTCCACTACCATGTCAGCATAACCACACAAGAAAACACTTTTAAAATGGTCAAGCAGGGTATTTTGTCTGGTGTAACCTATTTGACAACTAACCTAATGCTTCATGCTCCAATTAAGCATATGGAGGTCGATTTCCACTTTGTTCAAGAGCAGGTTGCACATAATGCTTTACATGTCTGGTTCATTTCCACAAATCAACTAGCAAACATTTCCACCAAGGCATTGTCAAGAGCACCGTTCAACATGATATGTGACAATCTCAACTTCATGAATAATGGCTGAGATTGAGGAAGGTTGTCAAAATCTATTTGTGTAATGATATGTTAATCTTGCAACAGATGACAACTATATTACAAATAACACTATCATATTACAAAATAATATTTTGAAAGCCCTAGTTTAGTTTTGGATAATTGATAAAACCTATGGACTAATCCTTGTACTAAGAGTGTAGACATGAAAGGATGGTCCCATGCAAGTGGTGGAGCAAGAGGATGATCATGATGGATGGTGATGACCAAAAGATGATCAAGTGCTGCACATTTGGAAGAGAAGAAAGAGAAAAACAAAAAAATGGGTTCAAGGCAAAGGTATATTGATAGGAGCCATTTTTGGTTTGCACTCAAGACATCATAGAGGGTGTGAGTAATTTAGGATCCATAGCTATACTATTAAGAGGAGAATTCTCATTGATGATATGGTAGTCAAGTGCCACTAGGTGATTGAATTCCATGCATATGCATTAGGACCTAGTGTGCTAGCAATTAACCCTTGAAAATGCTTGTGAAAAATGCTAACACACGTGCACTAGTGGTGAGACACTCTGGTGTTGGCACATAGAAGCAAGGGTGTTGAGAAAGGAGTTATTCACGCTGGTCACTGGATGACCGGACGTGTCTGACACTGATATCGGACGTGGTATGCCAGACTCGGGTGGTGGCGCAGACATGATCAGACATGTTCGAAATTGGAACTGGACACATCTGGTATTTGACCCCACCATGAGAAGCTAAGGCAGGGATGACCGGACTCCAGGCTACATCTATTTGTGTTCAATCTAACACGTCAGGTCATGCCCTGGACCTCTTGGTGTAGTTTTTGAGCGTGAACGGGCGCTCTGTGCAACGAGCGATCTGACGCTGAGTGTCATGTTCAGTCAGAGGAGGCCAAATGTGCGGTTGTGTGGACCTAACACAGGGGTGCATCTAGTTGGTGATACCGAACGCGCCTAGTCGCTCTAGGGTGGCTCTGGGAGCTCTCTAGAGTTGACCTAACGCTGCCCAGCGAGCGTCTGATCGTTTTCAAGTAGCGTGTCCGATCATTCACTAACATTCACACAGAGAGAGCCATTGGGTGCCAATGGCTATATCTGTTTGAACGAGACATGTGGCATCTAGACGTTGACTGGTCGTAGCGACCGAACCATACCGGACGTGTTCGTTCAGTTCATAGCAAGCCCAGTGAAGGGGTATAACTGCTAGTTGAGTTGTTGGGTCTCTATATAAGCATGGTGGCTGGCTCATGCTCACTCCCTTGGCTCTCTAACTTGTTGATACACCTTGTGAGCATACTCCCACACTTCCCACTCATCTAGCTTGTGATTTGATCATCCAAAGTGAGATTGGGAGTGATCCAAGTGCATTTGCATTGTGTTTGAGCATCTAGTGGCACTTAGGATCATGTTGGCTATGGGTATTCTTGTTTCTCTTAGTGATTGCCACCACCTAGATGGCTTGGAGCAGTGGAGGAGCATCGGCACATGTTGGTGATTGTTCATGGCCAGCTCCGATGATTATGAGGGGTCTTGTACCTTCCCCGGTGGAGAGTATAAAGGTAACTCTAGTGGATTGCTCGTATCATTGAGTTACCTCACTTGTGGGTTGGTTCTTGCGGTGTCCAATTGTTTGGACGAGATTCATGCAACACCTCTTAACCGCCGAACCACCAAGTGTTGGTCGACACAACGGGGACTACCATGCCGGCAAGCACATGAACCTTGGGAGAAAAATCTTGTGTCTCTTGTGTGATTGGATTTCTTCTGGTGATTGGTCATCTTTATATTGTGATTGGTTCATTCCCAACACAGCGGTATAATTACCCTACTCACTCTAGTATTTTCTTGCAAACTAGTTGTAGCAAGCTCTTCAGTGTAATTAGTTTTGAGAGCTTGCTTAGTAGCTTAGTTTCATCTACTGGAGCTCTTTAGTGTAGCCTTGTTGAGAGCTTTTAGTGAGTAGTGACTTAGCCCCTTATGTGCCTAGTGATCATAGCAACTAGAATTGTTGGGTAGGTGGCTTGCTACCCTTGTAGAGCTAGAGCAAGTTTGTATTTCACCATTTAGTTTACTAACAAATTGCTCTAGTGAATTTGTAGGGTTTTAAATAGGCTATTCACCTCTCTCTAGCCATATTAGGACCTTTCAAGTGGTATTGGAGCCATGGTCACCATTTGATTGAAGGGTTAACAACCTCGGTGTCAAAAGATGGATCAAGTTGTGTTCAACCATGTGGGGGGCAAACCACCATTCTTTGATGGCACATACTATGATTATTGAAAGAGAAAGATGAATATGTATCTTGGTTCAATCAATGATCAAGTGTGGGATGTAACCGATACTGACTTTGTGATTCTTGATTCAAACAATCTTACCAACAATGACAAGGCCAACAAGCAATGTAATACAATGGCTCTCAACACCATCTACAATGCCATTGATTCCAAGGTGTTTGAGCAAATCAAGGATTGTGAGAGATAATGAGGTGTGTAAGAGATTGGAGGAAACATATGAGGGCACACTAGCGGTGAAGAGTGCTAAGTTGTACATCCTCAAGGACAAGTTGACAAGCTTCAAGATGAAAGACGATGAGAGCATTCCGAAGATGTTCCATCGATTGCAAGTGATTGTCAATGACTTGAAGGCTTTGGGAGAGAAGATCAATGATGATGATGTCTGTCATCGATTCTTGATGTGCTTGCCTCTAAGATTTGAGACCTTGAGATTGATCATCATTAGAGGAGGATTGAAGCAACTCACCCCTAACCAAGTACTAGATGATGTCATGACACAAGAGACATACCGTGTGGAATGAGAGGGGTTGACAAGGATGAGAAGAAGGAAGATGAAGACAAGAAGAAGAAGAAGATTGTAGCATTCAAGGCTAGCGCATCATCCAAGAACAAGGGCAAGTCCAAGAAAGAATCAAGTGATGATAAAGATGCTAGTGACATTGATGATGAGGCTATGGCTCTCCTTGTGCACAAGATGGGTAAATTCATGAAGAAGGGCTATGGTGCAAAAAAGAGAAGGGATCATAACAAGGAGTATGTGACGAGATGCTATAAGTGCAAGAGCCCAGATCACATTGTAGCGGATTGTCCCTACAATAGTGACAATGATGAGGATGAGAAGAAGAAGCATAAGAAGGAGAAGAAGGAAATGAAGGAGACGGAGAAGAAAATGACTTTCCAAAAGAAGAAGAAGGGTGGAGGCTATGGTCACTTGGGATAGTGATGGCTCTTCAAATAGTGACGATGACAAGAAATCCATCAAGAAGGCACTAGCAAGCATCGCCATCAACAACAAGCTTTCTATCTTCGACACCCCATCGACATGCCTCATGGCAATGCCCACCAAGGTAAAATATGATATCAGTGATGATGATTGTGAAAGTGATGATTGTAGGAGTGATGATGATAAGGAGTACATCAAGAAGGAGCTCTTGGACATGTGTGAGCAAGTACACACTTGCTTTGAGATGAAGAGAAAGGAGTGCAAAAAATTACGCAAGAAGATCAAATCTCTTGAGCAATCCTTTGATGAGCTCAATGCTTCTCATAAGAGTCTAAGGGAAGACCATGAGAAGCATGGAAAAGCTCACTCTAAGCATGAAAAGGCTCACTCCTTTCTCATCGAGCAAGTCAAGAAGGAGGAAGCCAAGAAGGAGCAAGTGATTGTGTCATGTGATGTGGGACTAAACTATGATATTCTTGATGAATCTTTTTATAATCTCATTGTTGTTGCTCCCACTAACCCTTCTTGTAGCACTTCCACCTCTACTTCACCTTTGAGTGATGGTTTCACTTGTGATGCCTCACTAATGGTGGAAAATGAGACCCTCAAGAAGGAGGTGAATGAGCTCACTCATGCCTTAGGCAATACCTATGGTGGAGATGCCCGCTTGCTAAAGTGCTTGGGTAGCCAAAGGTTTTCTCTCAATAAAGAGGAACTAGAATATACCCTAAGAAAGGCAAGGCGGCCTTTGTCACTCCCAAAGCTAGCTTTGTGAAGGGCAATGGTCGGTTTTGTAATAGATGCAAGCAAGTTGGGCATATAGAGCAATATTGTAAGACTAGCAAGAACAAGCAACCTAATGTATCCTCCATTAGATTTGATTCTTGTTATATGCTTGTTAAGGGTTCCAATGGTGTAAAGGTTAAGTTCATTGGTGCACCTCATGAGAGCTCAAAGAAGAAAGCTATTTGGGTGCCCAAGACCTTACTAACTAACCTTCAAGGATCAAAGCAAGTTTAGGTACCTAAAAAGAATTGATCTTCTTTTGTAGGTCAATTATAAAGCCAGAGGAAGGCACTGGGTGCTTGATAGTGGGTGCACACAACATATAACCGGTGATTCAAGAATGTTCAATTCAATCAACACAAATGAGAGCAATAGGGTTGATAGTATCATATTTGGTGACAATGACAAGGGCAAGGTTAAAGGTCTTGGTAAGATTGCAATATCCAATGACTTGAGCATTTCCAATGTGCTACTAGTAGAGAGCTCAAATTTCAATCTATTGTCGGTAGCTCAATTATGTGATCTTGGTTTCAAGTATATATTTGGTGTGAATGATGTAGAGATCATAAGTGTAGATGGCTCTAACTTGATATTCAAAGGATTTAGATATGAGAATCTGTACTTGGTTGATTTCAATGCTAGAGAAGCTCAATTGTCAACATGTTTGCTCACTAAGTCTAGCATAGGTTGGTTATGGCATAGAAGGTTTGGTCATGTTGGAATAAAATAATTGAACAAGTTGATTAAGCATGATCTAGTAGAGGTTTGAAAGATGTCACATTTGAGAAGGATAAGCTATGTAGTGCATGTCAAGCTGGAAAGCAAGTTGGTAACACACATCCTAAGAAGAGCATGATGAGTACATCTAAGGCATTTGAGTTGTTGCACATGGATTTGTTTGTACCAACCACATACACTAGCATTAGTGGAAACAAATATGGATTTGTGATTGATTTCACTATATATGCATGGGTGTTCTTTCTTGTTGATAAGAGTGATATGTTTGCAACCTTCAAGACATTCATCAAGAGAATTCACAATAAGTTTGAAACAACCATCAAGAAAGTGAGAAGTGATAATGGTAGTGAGTTCAAGAATACAAGAGTTGATGAGCTTTGTGATGAGTTTAGAATTAGGTATCAATTCTCAGCCACGTACACTCCACGATCAAATGGCCTAGTTGAGAGGAAGAATAGAACCTTGATTAATATGGCTAAATCAATGTTGAGTGAGTATAATGTGAGTCATTTATTTTGGGCTGAAGCAATCAACACGGCTTGCTACTATAGCAATCGACTCTATTGTCACCCCATGATGGAGAAGACACCATATGAGCTCTTGAATGGAAGAAAGTCCAACATTGCATACTTTCGGGTTTTTGGTCGCAAATGCTACATATTGAAGAAAGGCATAAGATTGAGCAAGTTTGAGAAGAAATGTGATGAAGGTTTCTTGCTTGGTTACTCAACTACTAGCAAGGCTTATACAGTTTGGAATTTAGCTAGTGGTACTCTTGATGAGGTTCATGATGTTGAGTTTGATAAAACCAATGGTCCCCAAGAGGAAGATGAGAATATAGATGATATGAGAGGCACTCAATTAGTCAATACAATGAAGAATATGGACATTGGTGACATAAGGCCTAGAGAGCTGATTGATGTTGAAGATGACAAGAATCAAGTGCCCTCTAATTCAAATATGTAAGCTAGTGGTTCTCATAATCAAAATCAACCTAGTGCTAGTGATGACAAAGTGAAAGATCAATAACAAGTGGCTAGTTCATCATCTCAACCAAGTGATCAATCAAATGCAAGCAATCAAATGCAAGTGCTCTAACCAACCAATGTAGCAAAAGGTCATCCATTGGACTCTATAATTGGTGATATCTCTAGAGGTGCGCAAACAAGATCAAGATTGGTATCATTTTGTGAACACTTCTCATTTGTGTCATCCATTGAACCTAAGAAGATAGTTGAAGTTTTGTTGGATGTTGATTGGGCGAATGCTATGTATGAAGAGCTAAACAACTTCATAAAAAACCAAGTATGGGAGTTAGTTGAGAGGCCTAAGGATCATAATGTGATTAAAACAAAATGGGTCTTTTGGAACAAGCAAGATCAAGATGGGATAGTTGTAAGGAACAAAGCAAGATTACTGGCTCAAGGTTACACTTAAGTTGAAGGTCTTAACTTTGGAGAAACATATGCCCTTGTTGTAAGATTGGAAGCAATTAGGATCTTGTTAGCCTATGCTTATGCCCATAACATCAACTTGTACCAAATGGATGTGAAGAGAGCATTTCTAAATGGATACATCAATGAGCTAGTCTATATTGAGCAACCTCCCGGTTTTGAAGATGAGAAGAAACCCAACCATATCTACAAGTTGAGAAAGGCTTTGCATGGTTTGAAGCATGCACCTAGAGCATGGTATGAGAGATTGAGAGATTTCCTACTCTCTAAGGGGTTTATTATGGACAAGGTTGACACCACTCTCTTCACGAAGAAAATTAGCAATGACTTGTTTGTGTTGTAAATTTATGTTGATGATATCATATTTAGATCAACCAATCAAGATTTTTGTGAGGAGTTTGGAAAGATGATGGCAAGTGAGTTTGAGATGTCCATGATTAGAGAGCTTAGTTACTTCCTTGGTCTTCAAATCAAGCAAATAAAGAATGGCACATTTATGAGTCAAGGCAAGTACGTCAAAGACATGCTCAAGAAGTTTGGAATGGATGATGCTAAAGCTATTAGTACACCAATGGGGACAAATGAAAACTTAGATAGTGATGCTAGTGGCAACATGGTGGATCAAAAGATGTATCGGTCTATGATTGGAAGCCTATTCTATATGACCGTATCAAGGCCGGATGTGATGTTTAGTGTATGCATATGTACAAGATTTCAAGCCTCACCAAGAGAGTCATTTGAAGGCAACAAAGAGAATATTGAGGTACTTGAAGCATACACAAAATGTTGGATTGTGGTATCCCAAAGGAGTAAGATTTGAGTTGATAGGATATTCGAACTCCGATTATGCGGGATGCAAAGTTGAGAGAAAGAGCACATCGGGCACATGTCAACTATTGGGAAGATCACTTATGTCTTGGTCATCAAAGAAGCAAAATAGTATAGCACTTTCAACCATCGAAGCGGAGTACATTTCGTCTGATAGTTGTTGTGCTTAATTACTTTGGATGAAGGCTGCTTTGAATGATTTTGGAATCATGTTTAAACAAGTGCCATTGCTATGTGAAAATGAGAGTGATGTGAAGCTCACCAACAACTAGTTCAACATTCAAGAATAAAGCACATAGATGCCTGCCATCATTTCATAAGAGATCACCAACAAAAAAGGAACATTTGCATCGAGAGTGTGGGCACTGATGATCAACTTGTCAATATTTTCACCAATCCACTTGATGAGAAGAGATTTTGCAAGCTAAGGAATGAATTGAACATACTTGACTTTTCAAATATGTGTTGATCCACCCCCATTATATGACATGCCTCTCCTTCGAGCAAAGCAAGGTAAAGTTGATTGACACATCATTCATAAATTGCTAAGGACTTGTTTAGTGCATTAGTCATTCCTATCATGTCTTAGGCTCATTCATGAAAATCAAATGAATTTGATGCTTGTATGGTACCACTATTGTTTGTATGCTTGATATAAACTAGTGGTAGCATATGACATGTTTGTGGGCTTGTGAACCTAGTGTTTGATCTAGAAAATAAGCTATAAGTGTTTAACTCAACATGGTACAAGATAACCCTTATTTGGAGGTGTGAAGAAGCTTGTACTTAGATCAAACCGAGTTAAATATCTTGTGCAAATGATCTAGATTGAACCAAATTTGGAAAAATGATCCTCACTTCAAATGATTTCACCCTAACCTATCTAAAATTTGAGCTCACCTTTTGTGCTAATTGTTGACAAAGAGGGAGAAAATTTCACAAAGATAGTAAAAGATAGGGGAGCAAACAAATGAATGACATTGTAAGGGGATCAATTAAAATTTGAAGTACACAAGTAGGGGGAGCAATCTCATAAACTTGTATGTTGTATTTGTATGTGCATTACATATGTTTGCTTGCATGGCACAAGTTTTTAAATTCCATATCCATGCTTGTGTGGTGTATGCTAGATTATAGAAAGTGATTAATGAAATGAAAACTAGTATGCATAGGATGGCTAGATATTCCTTGATCTTTTCAAATTGGTACTAGAACCTTGCTTCTAATGTTGATCTCATGAGGTATCTAGTTTGTCTTTGCTTTTTAAGTGATATCTAGCAAATCATGGTGCTAAGGATGGTGTTCAAATGGTAACTCCGATTGGTATGACGCTTCAAAGGTCCATTCTTTACATCTTAGCATCATTTGGTAGATATTACTCTCCCAAACATCCAATCCATGCATATGTACAAGCTTTCAAATCCAAACTCTTAGCACATATGTAGGGGAAGCTAATACTACCAATTTAGGTTGATAAAACTTGTCCATAAACGTTACACATGGTAATATGCTTGGGAAAGCAACATGAATCCAAAAAGATTTCATTGAATATCTTTTTAAATAGGTTGTCATCAATTAACAAAAAGGGAGAGATTGAAAGCCCTAGTTTGATTTTGAATAATTGATGAAACCTAGGGACTAATCCTTGTACTAAGTGTGTAGACATGAAAGGATGGTCTCATGTCAAGTGGTGGAGCAAGAGGATGATCATCGGCCTGTTCGCTTGTTGGTTTCAGCCAGCCCAAACCAGCCAGCCAATAGTGTTTTTCTCTCACAATAAACCAGCACCAGCCAGCCCAAACCAGCCCAAAAACTAACCAGCGAATAGGCAGCATGATGGATGGTGATGACCAAAAGATGATCAAGTATTGCACATTTGGAAGAGAAGAAAGAGAAAAACAAAAAATAGGCCCAAGGCAAACGTATATTGATAGGAGCCATTTTTGGTTTGCACTCAAGATACCATAGAGGGTGTGAGTGATTTAGAATCGATAGGCATACTATTAAGAGGGGAATTCTCATGGTTGATACGGTTGTCAAGTGCCACTAGATGATTGAATTCCATGCATATGCATTTGGACCTAGTGTGCTAACAATTAACCCTTAAAAATGCTTGTGAAAAATGCTAACACACATGCACCAGTGGTGAGACACTTTGGTGTTGGCACATAGAAGCAAGGGTGTTGAGAAAGGAGTTGTTCGCGCTGGTCACTGGGTGACCGGATGCATCCAACACTAATATCGAACGCGTCCGGTATGCCAAACATGGACGGTGGCGCAGATATGACCGGACATGTCTGGAATTGGGACCGAACGTGTCCGGTATTTGACCCTAGCATGAGAAGCTAAGGCAGGGATGACCAGATGCCGGGATGTGTCCGTTCGTGTTGGATCTAACGCGTTAGGTCATGCCCTGGACCTCTCGGTGTAGTTTTTTAGCGTGACCGAACACTCTGTGCAACGAGCGACATGACACAATGTGCAATGAGAAACCTGACGCTGAGCATCACATCTGGTTAGAGGAGACAAAACATGTGGTTCTATGGACCTGACGCAGGGGCACGTTCGGTCGGTGATACCGGACATGTCCGGTCGTTCCTAGGTGGCTCTAGGAGCTCTCTAGATTTGACCTGATGTTTCAAGCAGCGCGTCTGATCGTTCACTAACATTCGTGCAGAGAGAGCCATTGGGCGCCAATGACTATATCTGTTTGAACGATACACATGGCATCCAGACGTTGACCTAACGCAGCGACCGGACGCATCCGGTCAGTTCATAGCAAGCCTAGTGAAGGGGTATAACGGCTAGTTGAGTTGTTGGGTCTCAATTTAAGCGTGGTGGCCAGCTCTTGCTCACTCTCTTGGCTCTCTAACTTGTTGATACACCTTGTGAGCATACTCCCACACCTCCCACTCATCTAGCTTGTGAAATGGTCATCCAAAGTGAGATTGGGAGTGATCCAAGTGCATTTGCATTGTGTTTGAGCATCTAATGTCACTTGGGATCATGTTGGTTGTGGGCATTCTTGTTTCTCTTGGTGGTTGCCACCACCTTGATGGCTTGGAGCAGTAGAGGAGCTTTGGCACATGTTGGTGATTGTTCATGGCCGGCTTTGGTGATTGTGAGGGGTCTTGTACTTACCTCGGCGGAGAGCCGAAAGGTAACTCTAGTGAATTGCTCATGTCATTGAGTTACCTTACTTGTGGGTAGGTTCTTTCGGTATCCAATTGTGTGGACGAGGTTCATGCAACACCTCTTAGCCGCTGAACCACAAGTGTTGGTCGACACAACAGGGACTAGCGTGCCGGCAGGCACGTAAACCTTAGGAGAAAAATCTTGTGTCTCTTGTGTAATTGGATTTCTCTCGGTGATTGGTCATCTTTATATTGTGATTGGTTCATTCCCGGCACAACGGCATAATCACCCTACTCACTCTATTACTTTCTTGTAAACTAGTTGTAGCAAGCTATTTAGTGTAATTAGTTTTGAGAGCTTACTTAGTAGCTTTAGTGTAGCCTTGTTGAAAGCTCTTAGTGAGTAGTGATTGAGCCTCTTTGCTGCCTAGTGATCATAGCAACTAGAATTATTGGGTAGGTGGCTTGCAACCCTTGTAGAGCTAGAGCAAGTTTGCATTTCGCCATTTAGTTTACTAGCAAATTGCTCTAGTGAATTTGTAGTGTTTTAAATATGCTATTCACCCCTCCTCTAGCCATATTAGGACCTTTCATATTTGCAATGAATTCTACAATACTTCCTGGCATCATGTTCGCTCACCAAGTATGATCCACAAATCATAGCATAAGGGCAACTCCAATTTAGTGGTGAACTGCCTCATCAAAAAAGCACAACCATGCGTGCTATGTTCAATATCGATGTGAATCTTCTCTCTAGTTATATGTACTAAACCAACACGTGAGGCCGATTCACCTTCAACCGTTCAACAACTTGAAAGACAACAATGCAGGTTTAGGTTTGTGTTAGTGTACATATATATATGTTCATTAATGTTCATGCTTCAACTCTTCAATCCATTGTTTTTATTCATCATTGGAGATGCAACACACGGGTTGCCAGAGCTATACCAGGGGTGCCAACACACAACACATTCATGAAAAAAATGTAAAAACAATTATTATGGTTAATTTTTCACTATCCATGCACCCAAAGACAAATTCACGCATACAAGGCAAGTACACCTTGAATTTTGCTAGCTTCGCCTATTTTTGTTGTCTGGGTGGTTCTGCACCATGACCCAATAAAAAGAAATCTTTCCATGAACAAAACTAAGGAGACAAAAACAAAACAAATCAACACAAATCTCAAATAAATATAGACCATAAAAATGTTGAGTACAAACAACTCCTGATTAGATACTAAGGCTAATTGTTAGCCAACTAAATTTTAGTCTTAGCCCATCCAAATAGGAGGCTAATAGGTCGACTAATTATTTAGCCAAGCCTCAAACTATTTGTTAACAAACTAGCGATGCTAATTTGAGCTAATTTTTAGCTCTCACTGATAAGTAGCCCTCGCTAATCAAACATCCCGTCGAAATGGTAACTATGTACATGTAATTTGGAGTCTTATAAAGTCATCTAATTTGGTGTAAATCATAATTTCTGAGTCCTGGCACAAGGCGAATACATATTAAATCATCCCAAGAACCTATCAAATATATGGAGTATTTGGTCTACCTCATTCCACGAACCAAAAACCATATATATATTTTGCAGAGAGGCTAGCGCCGGGATGTTCGGATGGACGCCCGCGTCTGGACGTGGCTCGCGATAATAGGCGTGAGACCGCGCTGCATGCGAAAGGAGCCTGCGCCGCCTATTTTTGCGCCCCACTGCATGGACCCCACGCTGCTTCCCGCCCTGACTATCGTGCTTGCTCTGTTTCACGCGCGCATGTAGGACTACCAAACATCTAGATGAAACACTTGCAACATATGTCCAAAACAGCTGAAACACCTGCAAACTATGTCTGAAACATTTGCAAAACACCTGAAAACACCTGAAACACATGTGTAGCCATTGCAAACATATGCAACATTCAGATCTACTTTTGTCACATCCAAATAAAACACTTGCAACATACATATGAAACACCTCAAACACTTGAAACATAAGCTTGCAACATGCATGTTATGCTACATCCAGATGAAACAATTGAAACATACGTCTGAAACACCTGGAACACTTGAAACATATGCTTGCAACATGGCTATATACCATTGCAAACATGTGCAACATTCAGATGAAATAGTTGAAAACATATGTCTGGAACATCTGAAACACAACATCGCTAGCAGCCACGGCCTGTTGCGGCAGGAAGCTCGGGTCGGTGGTGGTGTGGCTCCATGTTGTAGTGTCTTCGGCCAGTGACAACCTTCGACTAGTGGCGCCGGGGTAGTGGTGGCACGGTGAACCCCGCCGCCACGATAGGTGAGGTAAAGTGGGGGTCCAACGAGGGATGCGGCGTGGCGCGGAATTGAGGCGCAGTAGGGGATTGCCATAGCGGCGAGGTAGAGTGGGACGGGTGGATGGCTCGGTGAAGGCGGCTATAGAAGATGGACGGCGTGGTAGAGGCGGCCTTAATGGTCGAGTGAGTGGGGAAATGTTCTGGAGTACGTGCAATAGACAGATGACATAAGTCGTGACCCTAGCATTACCTTATGTTTTGTCTTTATGCCACCGCAGCATCTGCGCATGCGATGCTCTTGACTTCCTCTCCGGGGACAACATTGCAGAAAAATTCGGAGAGAATTCCCATACAAATATTTTAAACCACATAAACAAACAGAATAGTCTGTTTCTCGTGCACTGCAGAGAGTGCAGACTGCAATGATGCGACGCCTATGTATATCGATGGCCTTGTTGGCTTCAACTTATCGGCCGTATTTTAATAAAATAATAATATTTTTTTCTCACAATAAACAGCATCAACCGTTTTTTTCTAGTCAACCGAACACAGCCGATCACCTCTGACTTATGTCTTGGACCTAGGACTCCTGAGCATCTTCCATTCCCCTGAGTTGAGGAGGCTGTAGCATCACCAGAACACAGCCGATCACCTCTGACTTATGTCTTGGACCTAGGACTCCTGAGCATCTTCCATTCCCCTGAGTTGAGGAGGCTGTAGCATCACCAGCTCTTATCCAATGGATTCCTCTCTTGTCCTAGCGCTAATCGCCATCGCCTTGCCCGTGCACCTCCATCTCCTAATGAGGGCAAACAAGCCACGGCAGCCGGCCGCGACCAAGCTACCATCGGGCTCGCTGGGCCTGCTGGTGATCGGCCAGAGCCTCGGTCTTCTCTGCGCCATGCATGTCAACACCGCCGAGCTGTGGATCTAGGACCGGATCCACCAGTATGGCCCGGTGTCCAAGCTATCGTTGTTCGGCGCGCCGACGGTGCCCTTCACGGGGCCGGAGGCCAACAAGTTCATCTTCTTCAGCAGCGCCCTGGCGTTGCAGCAGCCCCAGTCCGTGTAGAGGATCCTCGGGGACAAGAGCATCCTAGACCTGATGGACGCCGACCACAAGCGGATCCATGGCGCGCTAGCCGAGTTACTCAAGCCGGACATGCTGAGGATGTACGTGGGCAAGATCGACGGCACGGTGCGGCGCCACCTCGACGAGCGCTGGGCCAGACAGCGCACCATCATGGTGATGCCGCTCATAAAGAGGCTCACGTTTGACATCATCTCCCTGCTGCTCTTCGGCCTCGGGCGGAGCCCGCTCTAGGACGCGCTCGCCGCCGACTTCGCGTGCGTCATGGATGGCATGTGGGCCATCCCGATGAACCTGTCGTTCACGACGTTTAGCCAGAGCCTGAGGGCCAGCGCCAGGGCTCGCCGGCTAATCGCCGGGATCGTGCGGGAGACCAGGGCCAAGCTGGAAAGGGGCGAGGCCTCCCGGAGCAGCGACCTCATCGCGTGCCTGCTCAGTCTGAACGACGACAGCGGCGCGCGGCTGCTGAGCGAGGACGAGATCGTGGACAACTCCATGGTGGCCCTCGTCGCCGGCCACGACACGTCTTCCATCCTCATAACGTTCATGGTCCGCCACCTCGCCAATGACCTGGATACCCTCGCTGCCATGGTCCAAGGTGAGAAACCCAACTAGAACGCACCGTTCCCACGTCGTCTTCGGTATGATTTGAGGTGACCGCCGTCGTGGCTCGCGACGCAGAGCACGAGGAGATCACAAAGAACAAGGGCAACGGCGAGGCCCTAGACTGGGAGGACCTGGCGAAGATGAAGTACACGTGGCGTGTCGCACTGGAAACCCTTCACCTGGTGCCTCCCGTCTTTGGCAACTTCCGGCGAGCGACACAGGACGTCGAGTTCGACGGCTACCTCATCCCAAAAGGATGGCAGGTCTTCTGGGTGGCGAGCGTGACGCATATGGACCCGGGCATCTTCCCCAAGCCGGCAAAGTTTGACCCGTCTCGGTTCGAGAACCAGTCGGCGGCAGCGGCGCCACCATACTCGTTCGTTGCGTTCGGCGGGGGTCCGAGGATCTGTGTTGGCATGGAGCTCGCCAGGATCGAGACAGCCTGTGACGATGCGTTACCACTCTGTTCGGCTGTTATTATAAGCCGACTTATAAGTCGGCTTACCAACCATGGTACAATATTTTTCTTTTTCAACAAATCAGTCATACAAATCAGCACAAACGGCTTATAGATCCAAGATCCAGGCCCTCAATATCAAGAATCCAAGATCAAGAATGTGGGCTTTAGAAAGCAGATTCCTCCATATATGTTTGGAAATTTCACGGCCACTTCATGGAAATCGGGAAAAAAAGAAAAAAGATTAGAGATACAAGTAAGGCAGGGGGCACAAACAAATTGAGGTTGTCATCGAAGTTTCTTGCGCCCTCGGCCGAATCGGCAACCGAGGGCTCCGCTGACTTACCTGCCATGCTCCTTGTCATTCGCCAACCTTGCCCACGCCTCCTGACCCCGCATGAAGACCGCTCGTGACCTCTCTACTTCCCTGCCCAAATGCCTGCTGCGGTAGGTGGGTCTCCATCAGCAAGAGCCGCTCTATTTTTAAAACGTTAAGATATAAACATTTGCAACGTACATGTGAAGACAGATGAAACACTTGAAACATGTGTCTGAAACACTAATAAAAACACCTAAAAATGCTTGAAAAGCTATTGAAAAACATATGCAACATTCATATAAAATGCTTGCAACATATGTGTGAAACTATGCATCATCAAGATAAACACACTTGCAACATACGTTTCAAAAAACATGTGAAACATTTGGAACAGACGCTTGCAATATATGTGTACATTCATTGCAACATATGATACATTCCGATCTACTTTTGCAACATCCATATGAAACACTTGCAACATACCTTTAAAACATCCAAAACACTTCAAACATATGCTTGCAACATTCGTTTTCAAGCGCAACATCTACTTGTTGTTTGGATGAATAGAGTCTCGTCGATGCGGTGTAGGGTCGGTCGCGCATACCAGCAGCATGTCGTAGGCAGCACCAGCGGTGGTGATGTGCCGGCAGATATCCACCCCAACGAACGCGTGCAAGAGATGGAGGGCGAGGTGAGGCGAACACGGAGGTAGCGTGGTTGGCTGGGTGGAGGGACACCAGGGACAACTCACCACGGTTCTTGTCCTATGGTCGCCACGAGCAGGAAAAAGGGGCGGCTGTAGGATTTGCTCGGCTAGCATGCATAGGGGGAACTACAAGCCTAAGGCGACGTTGGTGGAGCTAGGAGTGGGGCGCGAGAGGGCCAGAAGAAAGGGAGCAACGGTGATGGGGGAGCTCTTGTGGTAGAACCGTCTAATCTAATATCTCCTAGGAGTACTTGTCTTTCATTAGACACTAAGTACCCAAGAGAGGACACTAAACTACACAGTTCCGTCGAGCACACCCCAAGAGAGAACTCGAAAATCCATATTTTTCCATCAGGATCATAAAAGAGAGAATAAAGCTTACAACATTCTTAAGTTATTTCTTGCATCACTTTATTACAGTACCAGAATATTATCCCAATTGATTATAATAACAGAATATAACAATGTTATCAGAGTTACAGAGGAAGCATGATTAATTTAATGACATGGTGGAGCATTAACATAGTGGATATTTTTATACAAGAGATGCTAGCAGAATTTACATCTTTTCTTATAAAAACCTTTAATGAGAGTTATAAATAAACACTACGGTCGTAGCGTAAAAGGAAACTCCTTTAAGCCCACAAGGAGGTTTTCACACATAAGAGTCAGCTCTAAGTATCCTCCGATCACCTGCAACAGGGGGAATAAAACCCTGAGTACTCGATTGTACTCAGCAAGACTTACCCTATAGGAGGAAAATAAAAGACTCCAAGGATATGCAAGGCTTATTTGGCTTGTGGGTTATTGCATCTGTGAAAGCATTACTAAATGTGCGTCCTTATATTTAATTTTATTAGCAGTCATCATTAGTTTATTAGCTAACCATTCTATGTAAGCACCTATGCTACTTTCAAGCATGTGGTAAGCAATCAGAACCATTTTATCACATTTCAAGTTCTAGTTCTTACTACGGTGCTAGACCATAGCCAATTTATACCGTCTCACAAAAACGACGATTCACGAATCAATGTATCCCAGCTGGGTACCTTGAAACACACGCCATGTTTGTACCCTAGATACAAACAAGACCAACCCATTCCACTCCTATCACGGGGTCCAGGTCCCAATCCAAACTTGGACTCCAAGCCCCCACAATTGAGACCCGATTTTAGTATGGTGCTTAGACCTCCACCTTTCCCCGCCTTCAATTAGTCGATCCAAAAAGAGCCAGAACCCACGACAAGAGCGTAGCGAGCCTTTCCGCTCCCATACGCAAGTATGTGCTCAGGATAATAAGTCTGTGACTTGACTACCATCCACAACAATGGACGGTCCTCAATCAACACAGGCGGAACAAGTGCAATACAAGCCTCGCTCAGATGCCTAACCAAGTCTAGATCTAAAGTACCATTCCGCCTGATCTCCAATTATCATTTATATATATTCCATGTGATAGTACTATAGTGACAACAATAATATATTTCATATCTCTCA
Source organism: Miscanthus floridulus (assembly GCF_019320115.1). Classification (NCBI taxonomy): domain Eukaryota; kingdom Viridiplantae; phylum Streptophyta; class Magnoliopsida; order Poales; family Poaceae; genus Miscanthus; species Miscanthus floridulus. The sequence continues at coordinate 105,156,554 of NC_089583.1, read as the reverse complement.
CGAGTGACAGGTAATCAATCGACTTCTATCGGGTCCTATAGCATAGCAATCTACATGATCCTGATATACTAGTAGAACTCATATGATAATATAGCAATCTACACGATCCTGATATGCAAGTGAGTTTTATTTAACTCCTTAAAACTTAATGCACAAGCATAAAATAAAGTGTAGAATAATAGGGGTTATGCACCGGGGCTTGCCTTGGAAAGATATAGCTAAAGATTAGCATTCCATTGGTGCCACAATCATCAAGGCGCCACCTTTTCCGCTACTTCGGTCGACTCCATGATCCATCATTGTTCCTATTATGATATACGTGGATGCAATGTAGAGATGTAAAAATCAACAGCAACTCACTGGTAGAGAGACCAGCTCTACTCCCGGTTGGGAACCCCTTTTAATCCCGGTTTCCCAACCGGGAGTAAGAATCCGGGACTAAAGGGTGCTTCCCTTTAGTCCCGAGTCAATAACCGGGAGTAAAGCTCCCTCCTCAGTATAAAAAATAAATGAATTTCTTGAGACCACGCTTGCGCTGTGTGGGATTTGAACACAAGACCTCTCTCATCACGCATAGATTCCTTACCAACTCAACTGCACACCACATGTGACATAGTCCTCTGCGCAAGCTAATGAGCTAGCTTTAATGACTAACATACTAGTCCACATATCCATGTCATCATGTAAGGCTTCGTTTTCAGAAAAATATTCTAGTTTTAAAATCCCAAGGTGTTTCGACATTTTATTAATTAAACATATATTTTTGAACTAGGTCTCATTTAGCTACCTTAGCAAACTAATTATTATGGAGCTACAAAAATTATAGTGAGCACCTAATAATGTGAGGAATTTACTATAAAAGTTTCAGAGCCAACACTATCACCAATTTATCACGACAATTCCTACACGTTTATATCTTACAATATTAAGAATCTCAAATTAATTAGATAACTCTAAAAAATATTATAAAACTATGTGAATAAAATATACTAGCAGATAGATCATGATTTTAGGAACCTAACAAAATTAGTTTCATAATTTTTGGCCAACTACACAAATTTCTATTGAATTTACAAGTTTACCTTAGAAACTAAATTAGAAAATGCTTTAGAAAAAGAAAAGGGCTGGCAGTAACCCATTCTGGCCCGGTAGCCTAGCGGCCCAGCGTGAGCACGGTTGTCGTGCATGTCGCGATGGCCCAACATGGCCCAAGGCCGGGAGGCCCGCGCGCGACGGCAGCTTTGTAGAAAGGCCCCCGTGCTTTTAGATAATAATATGACTACTATGCACACTATTCCTACCATAAGTAATCTTGCAACTATACCCTCGGATATTTTCCTTTACCATGGGGAGGTCCCTGGGGATCCTCTCGCGCATCGGCATGGCGGCCGATGGCATAAGGTGGTTACGCCGGACAACCTAGGTGTGCTACGACGGGGGTAAAGGGCCGACCACTATCTACAGCTAAACGCGCAAGGATATGTGGCGGTTAGAGACTCGTAGGTGCGCTGTCGTGGGCTACAGCGACGAGCGGCTATCCACGGTGGTGGCGTGACTGTTTCGATGACCTAAGGTTCTATCGGGGTGGTAGGGATAGCGGGTAAGCACCAGTAGCTCAGCAGAATTCATGTTATGGTGACGGTTCAGGCGGAGGAGTGCCGAGGTGGCCTAGCCACGTGCGAGCTGCTGGGGCGGCGGTGCTCCGAGATGGACACCCATGCGTCACCACGTCTCTGGTAAGCACCCTGGCCAAATGGCGCGAGCACCAAATAGAGGAGGTCAAGGCGAGCTCATGGATACAAATAATTGAACTAATTGAGACCTTACCCCAATTTCACTGGCATAGTAGCGCACCTGGCCAGCGGTGAGAAACCAAAAATTGGCCACCAGTAGTGGTCGGTTACGCCAAGGTGAGGGTCGGGATGCAAGCTGGCTTTCCTGTCTAACTACTAGAACGTTGAATTGAGGTGTGGTGTCCCGAACCTCACGTATTTGTCGTGCGAAGCGGGCAATTCTGTCAATGACAAGGGCAGGCGGGGGCGGCAGCTCTTCAAGGCTATGCCTGCTTTGGTCGAGGCTGCGTTAATGAAACGAGGCATCCGTACGCGTTGTGAAGCGCCGTGATGGGACTGCTTGGCCATGGCAGGACGCGGGCGGCGACAGTGAAGCAGTGATCGCGCGTGGGACCATCTCGCAGGACTGGTGCAACAAGACGATGTGAGGGAGGGCAGTGACACCACGACATGGGCATTAGTGCGACGTGACTATGGAGGTAGGCAGCGACTCAGCGAGTAGGTGATTCAAGCAGCAGAAAGAGCGCCACGTCGGCAAGACGAAGGCCACCGCGACATCGGCTTGACCCCGCGCACGACCTGGCTGACAGCGCCCATGCGGCAGAGATAGTGCCATCGGATAGGGCCAGGCAGTGGCACAGGATTGCAGAGAGCGCGGACGTGATGGTGATGCGGCGGCGCCGACAGCAGGGACAAGCCCACGAGTGCGATGGCGAGGAGGGCAGTAACTGCACCGCAGCATGAGGCGAGAAGGGCGGCAGCGGGGGCAGTAGCGCGACGACCAGCAGCTGTAGGGCGAAGACAGCGGCCCGCTAGAGCCGGCCACGGCCAACCCACGGCCAGATTGGCCAACCGGGGTCGGCACCACGACGCGCGGAAAGCAGCCAGCTACGCGACGCCGAGCGGCCGCTCGAGGTGACCGTGCGCCTGAGCCAAGCATATGATGTGCATGAATTTTAAAGCATGTCTAAAAACTATCCTAACATAGTTGAAACTAATCTACCTCGACCATACTAACGAGGGCACATCAGTCTACCATAAGGAGCAAAAACACGGCATTGATCTTTAGCTAGATTTTACAGAATTAATTCGCCAACATGGTATTGTCACACTGTTTTCAAACTTAAAATTTCTTCCAAGTCTTAAGCTGATTTTGACTTCAAGTTCTATTTCTAAGCCATTAGAAATACTAGCTAGTCATATTATTTTTCTACAACAATAATTGCATTGTCATCTACAAAGTTTGTACTTCAAACTTTATTTAAGTATCACACACATGTTCTATAGTATTTTTGCTTAATAAAAATTGATTTTCAACCCTACTTGATATACATGAGCTATTGAATCAACATTCATTTAACATTTTTATTGGTTATTTTAGGCTAAAAAAATTATCAACATCTTCTATCACATGCATTATTACATAAACATGATGCTCATGACATAATTTAGTAGTTGGTTTAGGGCGTAACACCGAGGGTGTTATAGCTCTGGGCTTGGTCGGCCCTGTCCGCGCGCGAGCAGCAACCAGAGAGGGAGACAAAGCGGCACAGCGAGATAAGGGAGCGTGGGAGAGAGAGAGGAACAAGCATATTGGGCTCTCCAGCGGTATGAAAATACAGTTTGTAATGCATCTAATAAAGCTCATTTCTGTAAATATTGTTGTTTTTTTCTATAAATTTGGTGGGTGGTTTCACTTTAAACTGCTAAAAAACCCCTTTTTTAGGAATGAAGGTAGTACATGACTATCCTCATATAGAAATGCAGTTAATGTTAATCTATTACCTAAGATATACTACCTTCTAAGGTAATCATGCAAGTGTACAACTTCACAAATCGGCAATAATATGGTGCAATGTAGTTCTGTGACAGTTGTCCTCTCTAGAATTTTCACACCCTAAAACAAGCTATTTAATGCTAAATCATGTAATCATTTCACATTAAGTCACCTAATACATTTAGTACTTCAGTTTCAGAATTTCACTTTGTTCCAAAGAAGAACTTTGTTTTTACATGGTATTTAGATGTTTGAAAGCAAATAGATTCCGTTGCCAGGATCCTATTTGTACTACTATGAATTCGCCTATATGGATGTAAAAATGGTATCCTCTCAACACATTTTACGAGACCGCGGCATCAAGAGGTGAAATCGTTTGATCTGTTTGCCATTGCCATACGGTTTACTTCCTCTGTCCGGAGATAAAGCTTATTTTGACCAGGACTTACTCAGAGACGGTGGTCAAAAGGCTAATACATAAAGTTTATAGATTATATATATAGCTCGTTGGAACTGATGTTGATTGTGGTGATTTACTGAGTTTGCCGTGATAGTGTAGCGAAGTTGAGCTTTGTAAGCTGACTCTTGAGAGTTTCAATCCATTTGCAAGCCACATGTCAGATGGTAATTCTGAAATTGCAAAGTGAATTTGAAGGGATGCTGTTGAATTGTATTTTATCTCTACTGTAGATAACGTGTCTGCTTTTTTTTATCTCAGATAACGTGTCTGCTAGTCGTACACGTCTTTTACTGTTTTATTTACAAGTTCCGACTTGCCACAACTGCGGCTATTTTCTGGTTGGGGCGTATTATACGGGTCGGCCCTTCACTTTATGCTGCCCAATTTCATTTGAGCGATGGTTCGTTGAAAGAAAGCGATCGTTCGTTGCAGAGAAAAACCAGGAAAGGGAACGACCGGGTGCTAAAAAAAGCAAAGGGAACGACCGCACCAATTTCTGTGATTTTTTTTTGAAAGATTCATTTCTGTAATTTTTTTATTAAAAAGTTACAAAGTTATACACATATAATTACATTTTTGTGTGTAACATTTTGCGGAACCAGACTTATTATCATAACTTTTTATCGTAACTTTTCAATACATTTCTTGACATAATTTTATAAACAATTTATCACCATAATTTTTTATCATAACATTTTTAATACAATTTCTAACACAAACAATCTTATCACAATAACTTTTTATCATGACGCTTTTTAAATCAAAAGAAGAGATTTATATATTAACCTATATTGACGACAACTTTTCACCATGATCTTTATGTATTAACCAACAATTCCATTTTGAAGATGGTTCGAATCCCCACATCCTTGCAATTGTTACCTTCTTTTTTCTTTTTTTTCTTCTTCTCTCTTTTCCTCTTTTAAAAATTTTCATGTCAATTGACATTTTTTTCTTCTATATGCTATGAACAATTTTTAGGTTCAGAAGTTTATCTAAAATAAATATGTTGGACAACAAAAATACATGTATAAGTATATTATTCATAAAATTTATTATATAAAATTTATGTTAGAAAATTATATTAAGAAATTATTATGATAAATTTTTCCACTCGTAGTTATGAAAAATTATATTGAAAATGATATGATATAAAATTGTGGTGGTAACTTATATCGCATAAAATATTTTACACAAAAGTTGTGAGTGTAGCTCTATAACTTTCTAAAAAATAAAAAATACAATTTCTAGTCCATGGAGCGTACTACTCCCTTCTTTCCTTTTTAATGTGTCGTTCCTATTTTTCGAGGAGTCAAACATTCTCAGCTTTTATTAAATATATTTAAAAAAATATTGATATTTATAGTACATATTTAGATAGATATTTGAATATATTCTTTCTATAATTATTTAGAGATATAAATATTGCTAATATTTTCTACCAATTTAATCAAACTAAAAAATGTCCTGCACACGAGGCGACACGCGATCAGGGAGTCGTTTTGCATCTGCCGCCCAGTAGCCTTTCGGTTTGCAGTTGAGCCCAGAGTGCCCATGTAGGAGTACACTGGAAAGTGAAGAAACTGCGGGCCAGCCGTTCTGCGGTGGGCCCAACGCTTATAGTAGTTAAGGCTATGTTCGCTTACGCTTATAGGTCAGAATGAGTCCTACTTTTTAGTTATTGGAATAGTATTTTTCTCTAAAAAATTAGCTCCAGCAACAATAAATCCTGTCGAACCTGTCTAACGCAGCGTGACAGTAGGAGGACGTGGTGCCCCTGCGAATATGCGATCCAGCGTGACGGCGTGCGGCAGTGCGCGCATCGACCAGATACGTGGTGCTATCACGGCGGCCCGTTGTACGAGTATGTGCATCTGCAAAGATATGGCTGCCCCAGTGCAATGAACCTCCTGTCATGAGTCACGACTCACGCCTCCAAATAGAGAATGTGCGAGTGATGAAGAATCTGTGAGTGATGAATGAAACGCAAAAAAGACACAATGAGTGGGAGCGCGTTGCTATGCATGCATGAGTGAAGGAGGGTTTGTACGTCACGTTCACACTTCGATCAGAGAGGTGCACGGATGCATGCATAAGAAAAAAGCACACGATTAACCACACGACCTGCTTTGCATCGGTTCTTTTGATTTTTATAAGTAATCTGAAGAATTTCCCAACGAGTTGCCGCGGGAATTTACAAGAAAAAATAAAAAATAGAGTGTATGAACATTACCAAAAAAAAAATAACATCTGTTTTATTCTTAAATGAGAGCGACAGGCTCGTTGAAATGTTACAATTTAATATGTGCTGATTAAGGTTTCAATCCACTATATGACTAAGAATTCTAGTTAAACAAACAAACTGAATAGTGAAGGATGCAACAGTACAAATATTGTTGTTATCACTGGGGTTGACAGTCACAATGTCGTTCCTCCTTGTAATGAACAAATGCAGGCAAGTCTTAGCAAGTCATCGCACCAGTGAGCAGTGTATATAGTCTAAATTGCCGTCAGATTTAGCTCAACATTATCATTATTGCTATGACATCACGTGAGCGGGAAGATAAAGGAACAAATCAACCAATAAAACGGGAAGAGTTTTTACAAAAAAAGGGTAATGCTCGTGAACAGACAAATAAAGCTAATGCTCGTGAACAGATCGGAGAGATCAGATGCTCCTTGAATTGTCATATATGAGAAATACTATTGTCTGTCTAGAAAAATACGTAATATTCTGCATGCAACTTGCAGGGAGATATATTAAGAGCACAAGCCATTTGCCAGACAGCACTGCACAGCCCACGGCATAACCCAGCTCCAGCCTCCAGCACCCAGCACCCAGCACCTCAGAGCTCAGAGGAGAAGCACACTGCGCACAACGCGCCGGCGTTCGGCAGCTGACCATGGACCGCCTTCCGCTGGCCGTGCCAGTGCCGCCGTCGCAGGGAGCTGGGAGGGTGCTGGACGCGTACAAGAGGGCGCTGGCCACGGCGGCCTCCGCGGCGGCGTACGCCGTTATGGCGCGCAGCATGGCGCGGGAGCTGCTCCCGGACGAGCTGCGCCCCGCGGCGCGCTGGTGCGCGGCCGCGGCGAAAAGGAGCGCCACACCATCGTCATCCGGCCTCCGTCCAACGGCGGCTACAACGACAACCAGCTCTTCGACTCGGCGCGCGCGTACCTAGCCACCCGGATCGACCCGCGCGCCATGCGCCGCCTCGGCCTAACGCTCTCCCGATCCAGGGACCCCGACGGCGCCGCCTCGTGGAGCACGATCCTGTGCATGGAGCCCGGTGGCTCAACCGTCGACCACTTCGAAGGCGTCGAGTTCACGTGGACCTCCGTCGAGAGCGACGGCGAGGATGGAAACAAGGGCAATCGCGGCGTCGGCGGCCCGCGCGAGAACCTGGAGCTCAGCTTCGACGCCGAGCACGCCGGCGTGGCGGTGGAGCGGTACGTGCCCTTCGTCATGTACGTGGCGGAGCAGCTGCAGCTACGCGACCGCGCGCTCAGGATATTCATGAATGAGGGGCAGTCCTGGTACGGCATGAACCACCACCACCCGACCACGTTCGACACGCTCGCCATGGACCCGGCACTCAAGCAGTCCATCATCGCTGACCTCGACCGCTTCCTGGGGAGAAGGGACTACTACCGCCGCATCGGCAAGGCGTGGAAGCGTGGGTACCTCCTCTACGGCCCGCCGGGCACCGGCAAGTCCAGCCTCGTCGCCGCCATGGCCAACTACCTCCGCTTCAACCTCTACGACCTCGACCTGTCCGAGGTGCGCTTCAACTCAGACCTGCAGAAGCTGCTCGTCCACATGCCCAACAAATCCATCCTCGTCATCGAGGACATCGACTGCTCCTTCGAGGGCGTCGCGTCGAGGGAAAGGGAGGACGGCAGGGCGCCAGAGCCCGACATGGACGCCGACTACGGGTCTGACGGCAGTCCACCGGTGGCGTACTATTCTCCTCCGAGTGGGATTACTCTGTCCGGGCTGCTCAACTTCATCGACGGGCTGTGGTCCACCTGCGGCGAGGAGCGAATCATTGTGTTCACCACCAACTACAAGGACCGCCTCGACCCGGCGCTGCTGCGGCCGGGCCGGATGGACATGCACGTCTACATGGGCTACTGCTGCTGGGAGGCGTTCAAGACGCTGGCCAGAAACTACTTCCTTGTCGACAACCACACGCTGTTCCCGGAGATTCAGGAGCTGCTCTCGGCCGTGGACGTGACGCCGGCCGAGGTGTCGGAGATGCTGCTGCGGAGCGAGGACGTCGACGTGGCGCTCCAGCCCCTTGTAGAGTTCCTGCAGAAGAAGAGACAGAGGGCATGGAATGAAACAGAGAACAAGAAAGCAGCAGATGACAGGACTTATCATAGAAAGCAGTGTAAGCGAACCGTACCACTGTACCAGGAACATTTTGCTTTTTTATGTTTGAGGAACTGTTGCTGTGTTAAAGTAAAATACACCATATTAAAGGATTTGTGTGAATTCCTTAGAACTGAACAATTAGCCCTGTTCGCTGAAGCTGAAATTTAGCTTATGTTGATGCTTATGTTGAAATGTTGTGAGAGAAAAATATTGTTCTATGGTCAAAAAGTAGTTTGGAATAAGCTCAAGCGAACAGGGCAAGTATAATTATGGCCTCTTTGGCACGGCTTATGCCGGCTTCGGCTTCATCTATTTTGCGTAAATCGAAGCACTGTAGCGTAAAGCCGTTTTGTAAGCCGGGGTTAAAATAAACTATAAGCCGGAAAAAGCCAGTTTTTCTGGCTTCACCGACTTTGGCTTCATAGGTGAAGTCGTTTTGGATGAGCCGTGCCAAATGGACTTTAGTAATCAGTAATTGCACTAGCTGTCACTACTAATGATGTTGTACTGGACCTTTGGAGAAGCAGAGTCAGGGACTTTACTTCCCGAATAGGAATGAATTTACTAGGGACGGCAACGGTCGGACGTGGTGTAGATGGAGTAAACACCCGTCGTTGACTCTACATGTCCATGGCGTGCAGAGAGTAATGGAGCAGAACCACGTGTCCAAACGTCGTTGGACAATGAACCGCAAATGGCTCTCTGGCCGGCAAGTTTTTGAAATGGACTGAAAGTAACGTATTGGCGGTCTTTAACTCTGTTAGGCTGTGTAATCTTAGTCATTAAACTCACGAACTGCTCGTTTAGCTTGTTTCGTTGTATATATCATTTCACTCTCTAAACTTGCAAATCGCCTGTTTAGACGGACCCGAGCTCTTTTTCTCTCCTTTCTCTCTTCTCCCATGAGCTCAGGGATGACACGACTTAGGAGGCACTGCCATGTGCTAGGGTGATACAACTGAGGTGACTTCACGAGCGTGGCTAGGGGCAACACTCGGCTAAGTGCTCATCCGCCCAAGGCGGTAGACATCCATGGGAATGGGGCTGTGAGGGCTTGGGGCGGCATGGTCATCATTGTTGTACAACTCGAGGCTACAGAGGAGAGAGAGATAGGAAATAGGAGAGGGGAAGCTCAAGGGAGAAAGGGAGAAGGGAGACATAGCGTTGCCACATTATCATACGGGCATGGATCTAGACCCGTTCGAACTGACTGTGAGCCCTGAACAAAAAATAGGGATCTAAACGAGTGATTTGTATGTTTAGAGAACGGGATGACACAATGGAATAACTTTAAGGACCTAAACTAACAATTTGTGAGTTTAGAGTCTGGGATGGCATACTTGAAGAAGTTTGAAGATCTAAACAACCGATTTGCGAGTTTTGGGACTAAGATGATATAGTCGAATAAGTTTGAGGACTGCCCATGAACTTTACCAAAAACTTGAGACCTAGGTGCTAAGCATATTGTTAACATCTGGTTGTGGATACTTGGTTACATGAGATGATCCTTATACTTCAAGCCTTTATAGGCACCTGCGGTTGAGGTTTAGCACCTACACCCAATCCTCGTTCATTTCAGGTCCCAACCTGATGAGACCCGCAAGTGTGATTTGGCACCGCACCCGCACCCACGAGTTCAACTACCATCAATAAAACTCGTGCCTTGTGTGAAACATTGTCTATATATATAAACTTATGAGAATAATTCATTCTTTAAATCACTTGTTCGAGTACCCACCATTCGTTCATTCCAAAAATCACCATGCTAGGAAAAGAATAAATATGAATCTATTAAGGCCATGTTCGCTTTGCTGAAAAACCATGGCTAAAAGTATTGTTCGCTGATTTGTTGTGAGAGAAAAACACTGTTCGTTCATTGAAATAGTACGGCTCATAAGACAAGCGAACATGGCCTAAGTTTGATAGCCCAAGAAGTGAAGGATCAAGAGACGCCGTACACATTACTAGGATTCCTCCTCTTTTTGTTTAAATTTATGATAAGTGTTTAAATTTTACAACAGTAATAAGAATAAAGTGATTTAATTGATTATATGTGCTTTTAAGATTGTGCTAGTTTAGAAAGGGTGCACCGGAGCTGTTATCCTTGTAGAGTTTCTAGTACTCTCTCCATTCTAAAAATAATGTAATCTAGGTTTGAGACTAGTTAAACATTCTTAGATTTGATCTATTTTATTAAAAATATCAATATGATTAGTACTAAAACTACATATATGCCGTGCATTGTATCGGGTGCAACGAATTTTTGTCTTTACGTACAACGACAATTTTATAAAAAAGATAATTAAAAAAACTAATAAACGATTTTGTTTTGAGAACCCTAAACTATGTCCAAATCCATTAATGTAAATAGAATGAAATTGATTGTGTAAACTGAAAATTCAATAACATCCTATTTTTTCATATATGCCCATGCGTTATATGGGGCCACAATTTTTTAGGTTAAACCTCAGTAATAGAACACAGACACGTGAGCTATGAGGACTTCATATTGGATATAGACATGTAGATTCGGTCTTTGTAACGGAATAGGGTAGGACGCGGACACCCCAATAAAAACACAGAGATCTCACCAAGGACAGTGTCGGTGTTTTGAGTTGCCACCAACAAGTAAATTTCTAATATTGAGCGTCTGGATCGGATGGTGTGCTAAGAGGACACGAGGTTTATACTGGTTCGGGCAGAATGTCCCTACGTCCAGTTCATTGCTGCTGCTCGTGTTACTATCACTGAAAGTTCATAGTAGGGGTTACAAACGGTCGAGCGAGGAACAGGTCCCAAGTCTCTGGGAAGAGGAGCGAACGGGCGCCGAGGGCTCGGTCGCTTCTCTGCTATGTGCTTGTGTGTTCTAATTAGTTCAAGGTTTGAGTTTGAATTGGTGCGATGTGCTGTGATGCGATCGATTCGAGTTGAGTTGAGTTGGATCGTTGGTTCGATGCCCCCTAATGGGACGTCCTTCTTTTCCCTTTTATAGGCCAAGAGAAAGCAGGGGTTACAGTGGAGGGAAAAAAGGAGAATCAGAAGGAGAAGTCCTCCACGATCGTCGGGTCCTTCTTTTCTTCTATGCGGGTCCCATCGACCCTGTAGACGTCAACTGGGACAGCTTCACGTCGCGGCCCTATCTGTCATTGGCACCATGTGTAGGCGTCGTTCGCTGGTCATGGTGCTCCATCCCGTCTTGGTGAACGTCGAAGAGAACTGACGTGCCCGTAAGTGTTCATACAGGGGTTAGGCAGAACAGCACCGGTACATTCGACGCTGTTCCTGATGTGAGCCCTCGGGCATGACCCATCGTTGCGCGGGTTACATTGAGGCGTGCCAGTCTCCCTCCTGGTGTCAGAGCTTTGACCCAGGCCCATACACTTGGACCTAGAGTCATTAGCGACGGTATGGGTCTCCGTCGGGCGAGACGGAGCACCCAGCCTCAGGGTCAGGTGAGGTGGAGTTCCTCCCCAGAGGCCGGGCGAGGTGGAGTGTAAACCCAAGGCTTAGGCGAGGGGAGCCCAAACCCAAAGGTCGGGCGAGGCGGAGCCAATCCTCAGGGGTCGAGCGAGGTGGAGCCCATGGCCTCGGTGTTGGGTGAGGCGGAGCCAACCCCCAGCGGTCGGGTAAGGCGGAGTCCGCCCTCAGGTGTTGGGTGAGGTGGAGTTTGCTCCCAGAGGTCGGGCGAGGCGAATTCTGCCCTCAGATGTCGGGCAAGGTGGAGTACGTCCTTAGGGGTTGGGCGAGGCGAAGCCCGTGGCCTCGATGTCGGGCGAGGTGGAGCCGACCCTCAGGGGTCGGGTGAGACGGAGCCCATGGCCTCGGTGTCTGGTGAGGTGAAGCCAACCTTCAAGGGTCGGGTGAGGCAGAGCCCGCGTCCTTGGTGTCGGGCGAGGCGTAACCAACCCCTAGAGGTCGGGCGAGGTGGAGCCCGCAGCCTCTATGTCGGGCGAGGTGGAGTTTGCCTTCAGGGGTTGGGTGTGGTGGAGTTTGTGCACCTAGGGGTCGGTTGGAGCTGTAGTCGCGCTCTTGACTGCCCAGACGAATCAATGTTGATGGTTGTTAGCTCCACCTCTTCGGGTACCCTAGTATTGGTCTCCGGCAGTAGCCCCCGAGCCTACGGAGGAGTAGAATACTCCTTCAGAGGTTTTTCTGAATAGGAGGACTCTGAGGGCCTTGGCCTTCTTTTGCTACCCACGGCATGTCCCAAGGACGGTGATTCCCTCTCGTCGAGGTTGGACCCTTCATGGGTATGGCCATGAGATTTTGTTAGCTAGCTAGTTCGAGTGGGGTCCCAGCATCCCATTCGCGGGGATCCGGATAGGGTCAGCTTGGTGACTGACTTTAAATTATCAGCGGTCAATCCATATAGTTCTCGGGTCTGTTGGACCGACCCTGAGGGCTCTATGCCTTTCTTTAGGGAAAAAACCATGGATCGTACCCGACCAAGACTCGATCATGGGCCGAGATGCCCGTGGCACTCGTGCACCTGGGTACTAGCCACTTGCGGGCCCATCCATTCCATCCCTTATTTTAAGGGTGCCCGAAGTGGTTGTCGAACCCATCGATGGGCCAACCTTCGAACTCCTGGGCCTAGGCGGGCCATAGAGGTGCTTTTTTATCCGTATTCCTCTTGTGAGTCGTGGTCCATTCAGAGAGACAAAACGTTTGACAAGTTTTTTGAGGGAATAGACAGAGATTGCATGCGCACTTCCCATGGTGAGACGTTGTGGCTAATCATGGTAGGCGCGGAGATCTAGGCGGGCAGTTGGTTTCCTCGCATCCATCACCACTATAAAACCAAAGGGTTCACCCCCTAGGTTCCATACCTTGCATCCTTGCCTCTGTAGCCACGACCGTCACCACCGATCACTTAGGTCTCTTGCCTCCGCATCTCCACCACCATCGAGCCTACATCCATCCACCCCCACCTCTAATGGATCTATGGTGCCGCTCCGACATCACCTTCCTATGCATGGAAGGTCTCGTCAGTCATGGTCTTCTCCGTGCGTGGACCTCGGCCGAGGAGTGGCTGCTGCCCGGCGAGGAGGATTTGTCTTCATCGCCCGATGGCTATGTGGTGTTGGTTGCCCACTTCCATGAGCATGGGTTCATGACCCCTGCCCATAGATTTCTTTGGGGGCTGCTGCACTACTACAAGATCAAGCTACAACACCTTAATCCCAACGAGATCCAACACATGGCGATGTTCGTCGCCCTGTGTGAGGGATTCCTAGGGATCAGCCCCCACTTCGATCTGTGGAGGCACTTCTTCGCCATCACCCTCCAGAAGAAGGGGGAGAAGAGCGGTAAGCAGGAGCTACACATGCTGATGGGGTGCGCCGGCATCCAACTCTAGAACAATTAAGTTAGTGAGTACCCGTCGATGCGACTCTCGACGTCCAACAAGGGGTAGCACTCATAGTGGTTCTACCTCAAGAATGATGCCACCGCCTCTCTATCGAAGTTCATCGGGCGCCTGATCGAAGAGGCCCTAGAGTCATGGAGGAAGTGGGGCATCCTGGAGATGGACAAGAAGAAGATCTAGGACCACATTGCTGCCATCCACATCCTTAAGGAGAATGGCCTGAAGGGGTCAGGCATCATTGGGGCCTACCACGCAAGGAGGGTGGCGCCATTGATGATGTGCAAGCTCCCGCTGTACGCAATGGCGCCTGAGGTGTCACTTAATGGAACGGCACTTGCCGAGGGAGCGCTCCCCCACTCCGAGGTCGTGCAATGCATCAAGGAGGTGATGGAGCCTTTGTGGGACAACACGAGCGCCCCCTCAATTTCATCTTCCCGGTGCCGGGACATCCTCCGATGCGACCGAAACCAGGCCACGTCGTCTTCGTAAGTTTCTTCTCCTCCTGCCTTCTTTTCAATCGATTTCCCAACCTCTTGATACTAACTTTGAGAGGGGCGGGACCATCTAAGGGACCTCATCTTCATGGATCACCTGGCACCATTGCCGAGGGATTCATCCATGAGGGTGGCGAATCGCGCCGAGGGTGAGCGGCTGAGGAAGGTGAAGGAGGACAAGAAGAGGAAGAAGCAGCGAAAGCTGCAGGTGAGGGAGCAAGGGTTGGACACCGACAGCGATGATGATGATGATGATGGAGACAATTATGAGGTAGTCGATGACATCAAGTGGGACAACCTAGAGAACAAGGCTGTGCTGATAGGTATTGGTTAGTCCTTGTAGGAGTCGGGACCCTTCCCATTCCATGGAGGGGAGGGTACATCTAGGGAGCTAGTGGAGATAGGCTATACCATTGGCCTACCCTAGGAGCCAACAGGGGTGGGTGGCTCTGTCACTATGCCTAAGGTGCTAGCGGAGGTGGGTGGCTCAGCCGTTGCGCCCCAAGATCCAAGGGGAGCGAGCCCCTCTACCTAGGAGCAGGGGGCGGGCTCGACAAAGCCTCACCCTAACGAGGCAGAGTAGAGGTCGGGGGGTTTGCCCCCCAAACATATCCACCACCCGACGACGTTGAGGTGAGTCATCAGCTCCTCTATTATTTCCCTATTTTGGTCGGATTTCATCATGACTTATGCTTTTCATCTCTTGCAGCATTGGCAGGTAGCGTAATCCTTTGGCGCTGGCACCAAAGAAGAGAGTTGCCCTTCAAGCAAGGCGGTAGTCATCGACTGATGTCACGCCCATTTTGGGCAGGAGTGGTGCCAGTGTGACTGTGTCACTGGCCGGTCAGGTGCCGCCCACGGTGGTGCCCATGCCTTCAGTAGGATGGATGGATGCGGGGGCTCAAGGGATGCCTTCGGAGGTCGTGGAGCAGCTGGTGATGGCAGCAATACCGCTACTGATGATGGGGCTACCGATCGTGGTCGACGTGACACAGCTGGTCAGGACCCCCCCCCCCCCCGACATAGGTGGAGGTGGTGGTGGTTGTGACCGGTGGGTCACAGCCGGGCGCTATCATAGCAGCGCCTGAGGAACCGATGTGACCCGCGCCATTAGCGGCTAAGGTGACTGCATTTGGCATGGGCTAGATGGAGGGGGACATGGCCAAGGGGTCCCTGGAGGTCGTGATGTTGGGAGAGGAGTCAGCGTCCATACCCTTGACCCCTTCCATCATCGGAGAGAGTGTCCCAGTGGGGACGTCACAACGAGAAGGGTCGACGGTGATCAAAGCTGGCGAGGAGCCGTCCCTGGCCCTGATGTTGGTGGGCAGTGACTCGCCTACGTAGGGTGATCCCCTGCTCTGGTGGGCGAGTCCGGAGGATCCAATGTCGATGCTCTTCACTCACGATGATGCCACAGAGAGCATGGAGCGAGAGAGCCTCGGTGTGGGGGTTGCGTCCATGCTCGAAGCCCTAGACCATGCCTGAGGTGCCTTGCACAATGTTGTTGTTCAATCCGGCTGGGTATCCACTTGACCCTGCTTCTCGCCCTTTTCTTTTTCTATATATTTTTTGTATTCTAACCCTCGTCTCCTTTCAGTCCCTTATCGCTCGTAGCCGGGGGAAGTCTCGGTTCCTTCATGAGGAGAAGGAAACCTAGGACCATCTCATTAAGGAGGCATGGCTGCAGGGGGAGGTGACCGCTCAGCTTGTTGTCGCCCAGCAGAGGGTGGCCGAGCTGACTCCCCTCGTTGAGGAGACGGACCGTCTTCGGTTATGGGTGGCCAAGGCCTGTCGGCATGCTGACGAGGCCGAGAGCACGTTTGAGGCCCTGTCAGCGAGATCATGGAGGGACGACAAGGAGGCCACCAAGGTCAGGAAGGAGTAGGACAAGCTGCTCCAAAAGGATGCCAAGACCCATCAGCGGATTATCGACCTTCTGGCTGAGGTTGAGAAGGAAAGGGAGCTGAAGCTAGGGGCCGAGGAGAAGCTCGCGGCCCTAGAGAAGAGGGTAAGTCTGGATGCCACGGTGGTCGTCCAGCTATGCAAGGAGCGGGATGAGCTGCTCCAAACCACGGAGAGGCTCCACTCGGAGCATGGCATGGCTCACGAGGAGCACAGCAGAAGGTTGGCTCCCTCTAGGCCGAGCTCAAAAACATGACGGCCTAGAAGCTAGAGGCCAAAAGCGTTTCTGCCAGACTAGCCGTGGACCTCACCAAGGCAAGGAGGAATCTTTAGGTGGAGAGTGATGAGCTTGGCATCCTAAGTGCTGCCCTCAAAGTGGTCTACGATGGCCTTGAGGTGGTGCGGTCGAAGGGGACCAGTTCGCTCACGGCCCGTGCCATCGAGATCACAGCGCGGGTGCGCCAGCTCAAGAGGAATGCCCCTTGCACTGGGGTCAATCAATCCTTCATGATTGCTCGTTCCCACTATGGGGACAACATCGATCTGGAGGCAATGAGCCATGGCTTTGCGCCTAGCTATGAAGTCCACGAGCTGGAGGAGATGGAAGCGGTGGTGGCTCCCCTTTCGTAGGACCTGGCAGATAGGATAGAAGACATAGTTCTCCCCCAGAGGGGCTAGTAAGTCAGATAGGTTGAATGATTATTCGTGTAATCAGCAGACTAGTGCCGACCCTTGCGTGTAATATTCGAACAAACATATCATTTTGTTTCATTTGATCGAATTTGTTTTTCCTCCCTTTTTATGTGTGAAAAGGGGCTCATGTGTTCCGACCCTTCCGTTTGTTAAGACCGTAGGGCCCGAGGTGTAGAAGGGAAACTTTGATCATGCTGGTAAGCAATAGTGTCGTAGCCACTGGGGGTGTAAGTTTCTTGCAGTCCGACCAACCTTGTTCAGTCGTTTGTTTCCATAGACCTTGCCACTAGGTTTATCGTGAGGAAGAGGTCGGGTGCGGCGACTATTTTAGAAAGGATGTATTTGTACCCTTATCAGCCCCCGAGTGAGATCTGACCCCTTGTCATTACTAGGGTCGGGTGTTACTAAAGATTGAGGAGAGGATATCAAAATTTGTAGGAGAAAATGTCTCTTGTTTTCGCACATATCCCCTCCCTAGGTTCTGAGCCATCGTTCTACTACCATGCGTTCGGTCTCCTTTCGAGTCTAACTTTCCTCGAGCCCCCACGCATAGCAGGGGTCTGGTTGAGGGTCGGCTCATCCTTGTGATCATCACCCCATCCGCGGTTTCCGCAATCAAAGGGGTTGAGCTAACATCACTTGCCTCGATGGCTCGAGTGACGTGCTCGGTGAGCTCGCTATCGAACATGTTCAAGTGAAATCTGGGTCCATCATTTAAGATGGGGTCAACATAGCCCTCATATGGCATTCCACTGCTCCTTAACTTGCCTCCTAGTGGATGCCTGTGTTGCTTCGGAGAGCGACTCAGGTGGCCCACTGACCTCTCCTTGATAGAGATTCTGTGGGTTTGGCTCGAGGTTAGGATCGAATGAGATGGTCGAGATGACCCTGTCAACTTCTAAGCGGGTCGAGCAAAGGCCATTGGGGCTCATCTACATTTTCTCCCCTAGCTCTGTTCGACTCGAGGCGGCCTTCGAACCCTGGTCAGGTGGATTCCCAAGTTCGGGTCAGGCGGCTCGAGCCCTCGAGCCCCATGGGGGTCGGTAGGGGTCGGCTAGATTTCATGCGTCACCCTGTCCTCAATTTCCACAACCGGAGGGGCTAAGCTAACGACACTTGCCTCAATGGCTCGAGTGTCGCGCTCGGTGAGCTCACTAACGGGCATGTTTGAGTGGAATCCAGGTCCATCATTCGCTGATGGGGTCGGCATGGCCCTCATGTGGCATTCCACTGCTCCATAACCTGCCTCCTGGTAGATGCCTAGGGTTGTTCAATTGGCTTGGGTGGCCCGATGGCCTCTCCTCGATGGAGATTCTGTGGGCTTAGCTCAAGGTTAGGATCGAACGAGAAAGGTCTAGATGTCCCTGTCCGCTTCTGAGCGGGGTCGGGCAAGGCCACTGGGTCTCATCTAAGTTTTTCTCCCCTGGCTCTGTTTGACGCGAGGCGGCCTCAAGCCCTTCACGGGTCAGCCTTCAAACCTTGGTCGGTTGCCGCTCATGTTGAATGAGACGACTACCACTTCATGACACGACGCAAAGCATTGTGATGCAGTAACTGCATATACAATGCTTTGACGTATGAGATGAATGTATGGATGAATGTATGAATGCATGCATGAGAATGGATGAATGAATGTTCATGTATTGGAAAAGTAAAGTTGGGGTTGGTAAAGTTACCTCAATGGCTTGAGTGACGGGTTCGAGGAGCTCTTACCAGAATATGCTCATGCGGGGTCTAGGTCCGTCGTTCATGATGGAGTTGGCGTAACCTGCATGGAGCATCCTATTTTTCCCTACCCATCTCTCGACAATGGCTTGGGTTGTTCGATCGACTTGGGCGACCTGTGGGCCTCTCCTCGGTGGAGATTCCATAGGTAGGCTCCTCTAAACCCTTTTGGGGAAGGTGGAGGCTAAAGCTTAGGGTGCGGGGACAAAAACTCTGATCACGCTGGTGAGCAGAAATGCTGTAGCCGTTGGGGCATAGGTTTCTAGCGGTCCGACCAGTTTTTCTTAGAGTTTGTTACTGCACACCTCGCTTCTAGTTTTTTAACGTGAGAAGGGATCAGGCATAAAGAGTGTCTAGCGAACAGATATTCTTGCCAATCCCTGAGTGAGACCTGATCCCTTGCCGTTGCTAGGGTCGGGGGCTTGATAGCGAAATTAATGTGCATAAAGTAAGGGTGACCCGCTGGCATAGGAATTACCTCGATGGCACGAGTAACGGGTTCAGGGAGTGCTTATCGGATATGTTCGGGTGGAATCTAGGTCCGTCATTCGTAATGGCGTTGGCATAACTCACGTGGGGCATCCTGCTGCTCCCTACCCATCCCTCAGCAGCGGCTAAGTCATCCAGTCAACTTGTATTGCCCCGCTGGGACAGTGTGGTAGAACGGCCTAATCTAATACCTCCTAGGAGTACTTGTCTTCCATTAGACACTAAGTACTCAAGGGAGGACACTAAATTATGCAGTTCTGTCGAGCACACCCCAAGGGAGAACTCGAAAATCCACATTTTTCCATCAGGATCACAAATGAGAGAATAAAGCTTATATCATTTAACCATTTCTTACATCACTTTCCATGCAGCATCAGAGTATAATATTTACTGTTGATAATAGCGGAACATGATCATGTTATCAGAGTTATAAATAATTTAATTTAATAGTAGAATATAAACATGTGATCAGAGTTACAGCAGAAATAAATATTTATTCATGACATGATGAAACATTGATATATAGACTACGATGACAGATTATAAAACTTCTATTTATAAAACATTTAGTGAGAGTTATAAATAAAGACTATGATCCCAGCGTAAAGGAATCCTCTGAGCCCACCAGGAGGAATCCACACATAAGAGTCAGCTCTAGCATCCGCCTATCACCTGCAATAGGGGGAAATAAAACCCTGAGTACTCAATTGTACTTAGCAAGACTTACCCGATAGGAGAAAAGAAAAAAGACTGCAAGGATATGCAAGGCTTTCTGGCTTGTGGGTTTATTGCATCTGTAGGAGCATTACTAAAAGTGCGTCCTTATATTCAATTTTATTAGCAGTCAACATTAGTTCATTAACCAACCATTCTATGTAAGCACCTATGCTACTTTCAAGCAGGTCGTAAGCAATCAGATTTCCTTTTACTATCTTTCATCTTTTAGTTCTTACTACGTTGCTAGACTGTAGACAAGCCGTACCGGATCGTTCGACGATTCGTGAATCAATGTGCCCAGCTAGGTACCCCGAAACACACGCCTTGCTTGTACCCCAGGCACAAGCAGGACCAGCCCGCCACCCTCCTATCATGGGCTCTAGGTCCTCGTCCAAATTTGGACTCCAAGCCCCCGCCCCTGAGTCCTGGACTTAGGGTGATGCAAGGACCTCCACCCAAAAACCACCCTGAAAGTTGGTCTGGAAAGAGCCGAAACCTACGACAAGAGAGCAACAAGCCTTCCTTGCGCCCATACCCAAGTATGTGCTCAGGATAATAAGTCTATGACCTACCTAAAACCCAATGCAACGGCCGGTCCTTAACTGACACAGACAGTGAAAAATAGTGTAACAAAGCCATGCCCCGTTGGCCGAGGGACACAACCTCTTACACCCACCAATACCCAAACCATATCCCTACCCGGTCTCCATTTTCCTTCCACCATTTATATATTTCAAGTGATAATAATACAGTAATATATTTCCTATCTCTCGCGAATGACAGGCAATCACTCGACTTCTACTAGAGTCCTGTAGCATAGCAATCTATATGATCCTGTCATACTAGTAAGACTCATAGGATAAAGATATATATATGCAAGTGGGTTTCATTCAACTCCTTAAAACTTAATGCACAAAAATAATTTAAAGTATAGAAAAGTAGGGGTTATGCACCGGGGCTTGCCTGGTAAGATATAACCAAAAGTTAGTATTCCATCTTTGTAACATGATTCCTAGCACCATCCTTTCCGCTACTCCAGTTGATTCCACGATCCATCATTGTCCCTATTATGGTATGCAATGCAATGCAGAGATGATGCAACAGTTAATTAATAAGACAACAACAACTCTTAAAACAGAGCACATACTATGGACTAACAAGTTAGCTCTAATGACTAACATACTAATCTATGTATCAACATCATCGAGAAAGGTGTCATCTCCTAACAAGTGTTTTAGTTATACAATTCTAAGGTGTTTCTTTATTTTATTCTCTCGATCTAATCTTTATTCGAAATAGGGTATCATTATCTACTCTAGTAAACTAATTATTATTGTGCTACAAAAATTATAGTGAGCAGTTAATAATATTAGTAATTTACTATAAAATTTTTAGAGCTGACACTATCACCATTTTCTCACAAAAATTCCTACGATCTTAGGTCTTATTAAAACTAAGCAATTTAAATTAATTATGGCAACCCTAAAAATAGCTCCAACTAGATGAACCAATTATGCTAAAAGATAGATCATGATTTTAGGAGCCTAACAAAATTAATTTCATAATTTTTGGATAACTACACAAATTTATATTGATTTTACAAGTTTATTTCTGAACTAAATTAGCTAAATGTTTTATATAACAAAAAGGCCGACGACCGCTAAGCAGCCTAGCGGCCCCAATGCGGCCCGCGTGGAGCAGCCACATGCGTAGCAGGCCAGACCAGTGAGCAGCCCGTGGCGTGGCGGCGACAGGCCGGCCCAATGGGCGCGCGGGCGACTCAGGCGCGTAGGCAGCGGCCTAGGCGTGGGGATAGTGCGCGAGCGGCCCAGGCGCTAGCTCAATGAAAACAGCGGTGGCGGCTACTCGTGAACTGGGTGCTCGCCAAGGAGGGCCGCGATGGTGGCCCGGCCATGACAGGGATGCGGCGCAGGGCAGCACGGTCAGCAGCGGTCGTGGGACTCGCGCGCGCGTGAGGTGGCTATGAACAGCGGAACAGGCGGCGGGGCGCTTCACCAGCTCCAGGCAGCAGGCGGGCCGGCGCGTATGACAGCGGGGGCACCAGCGCGTGGGGCACGGGGGGGGGGGGGGGGGGGAAGCCATGAGGCGTGAGGAGGAGGAGCGCTATGGGGCCATGGGGGTTTCATGTGCGCTCACGAGGGGGAAACGGCGACGGCAGGTGTAGCCATGGCTGAAGCTCGGCTCGAAAGAGCAATCAAAGACAGAGGCAGACAAGGCAGAGAAGAGCGGCGCAAGAGGAAGAGTGAGAAGCCATGTGCGGTTTGCCACCAACATCTTAAACACAGTGTGGGGTAGGGTGGCCTGGCACAACGTGGCCAGCAGGAGAACACGGCGCGACGTGAATGAATTGGATGGTTGATGGATTCAGAGCAGGGGGGACTCACCACTGTATTCAAGCGGCTAGGACGGTAGTGAGACATGGATAGTAGCTGCAGCAGCAAGGACGCGAGAGATCATGTAGCAGCTGAACACATGGGCATCGCATGGCTCTGCTAGCCTCCTGCCTACGCGTGAGACGACGCTATGTGGATGTGAACAGGGATACGTTGTCGGCAACTCCAAAAGATCTAAATCCTATCGACTTCCATCACTAAACATTTCACGCGATAGCTCATACTCCATACCAAGCCATGGAACAAAATATTAGGGTGTTATGTAATTATTTTGCGCAAAACAAATCGCCACAAACAACGCTTTAAGATATAATTTTTGATTTTTAGCGTTGATGCGAGAAGATGGTTTTTAAATTTTAAATTCAATTTTTGAGCCATCAGAAATACCATGGAACAACATCTATTTGCCAAATCCATAGTTGTAGTTTCATCTACTAAACTTGCACTTCAAATTTTATTTAAGCACCAATTACAAGTTATATTTTAGTTTTGTTTATAAAAATTGTTTTTCATGGTTAATCCCATAGAACAAACCATCCGCTCCTTATTTGCTAGAATTGTTGTCAGACATTCCTAAATATCTTTACACACTGAATAATTTAACTTGGACATTTATTTGAGTCCACAAAAGTGAGTCACACATGATTCACTTTTCACTTCAAGTTTGTTTTAAATCAAAATCCGAGAAACTCGTTTTTAGAAATTTTTCTTAGGCCTAAATTTTGGTGCTAAACAAGATCGTAACACCAGGGGTGTTATAGACAGGACTTACCTACGAAGACAGAGGATGAGAACATCTCGCGCAAGAACTCAGTTAGGCAGATAAGCCACACAACGAACTTGTAATAAATGGACAAACTCTTAGATTTTGTTATGGCAACTATTTTTAGCCCTTCTCCCCCTTTCGTATAAAAATGTTAGTGCATTCTGACCCTTTCCATCATTAAGGTCATAAAGCTTGGGGTGCGAGTGAGCAAATTCTGATCACGCTAGTGAGCAAAGGCGCCGTAGCCGCCGAGGCGTAGGTCTCTCATAGTCCGACCAGTTATACTAAAAACTTGTTTCCACAACCCTAGCTCCTAGGTCTTAACGTGAGAGGGGGTTGGGCACGGAGAATATTTGCCAGGCAGATAGACTCTTAAACGCGTACCGACTCTTTCCATGGCTAAGGCCAAAAAGCCCAGGGTGCAGAAAAAAAACTCTGATCATGCTAGTGAGCAAAGGCACCGTAGCCACCGAGGCATAGGTTTCTCGCAGTCTGACCAATTTTATTCAGCGTTTGTTTTCACAAACTTCACTTTTGGGTCTTAACCGTGAGAAAGGGTCAGACATAGAGACTGTCTACCATATAGGTACGCTCTTATTAGCCCCCGAGTGAGGCCCAACCCTCCACCGTTGCTGGGGTTGGGTGTCACTAAAGGTCAGGGAGTTTCATAGCAAAATTGATAAGAGAAAGTGTGTGTTTATTAAGGGTAAAAGCAACGTAGCTACTTGATGTTTTAGGCATTGGCGAAGACCTTGCCGTCGATGGTCTTGAGCTTGTAGGCGCCTGGCCGGAGCACCTCCATGATGATGTATGGTCCCTCCCACGGCAGAGAGAGCTTATGGCAGTCCTTGTTGCTCTAGATGAGGCGGAGGACCATGTCTCCGACATTGAAGGCCTGACCCCGCACTCGATGCTGTGGTACCATTGCAAGGCCTGCTAGTACTTGGCCAAGCGGAGGAGGGCAACATCGCGTGCTTCATCCAGCTAGTCCATGGCGTCCTCGAGGGACGCATCAACTCCCTGTTTGTTATATGCCCTAACCCTTGGCGCTCTATAGTAGAGGTCAGTTGAGAGGATAGCCTCGGAACCATAGACCATGAAGAATAGTGTGTAGCCAGTGGCCCGGCTAGGAGTCGTCCTCAGGCTCCAGAGCACCGTGGGAAGCTTTGTGACCCATCATCCACCAAACTTTTTCAACCGGTTGAAGATCCTAGGCTTGAGGCCTTGTAGGACCATGCCATTTGCGTGCTCGACCTGCTCGTTCATGCGGGGGTACGCCACGGCGGCCCAATTGATGTGGATGTGGTATTCATCACAGAATCGAAGGAACTTCTTTCTAGTGAATTGTATGCCGTTGTCCGTGATGATGGAGTTCGGGACCCCAAAGTGATGGATGATGTCAAGGAAGAACAGCAAGGCCTGCTTGGATTTGATTGCAGAGATTGGTCGGGCCTCTATCCACTTTGTAAACTTATCTATGGTGACAAGCAAGTGGGTATAGCCCACGGGCACTCTTTTGAGAGGTCCAACCAGATCAAACCCCTAGACCACAAATGGCCACATGATGGGGATCGTTTGGAGTGCTTGGGCCGGCAGGTGGGTCTACCGCTCATAGTACTGACACCCTTCGTAGGTGCGCACAATATATTCAGCATCGGCTACTACGGTCGGCCAGTAGAAGCCTTGACAGAATGTGTTCCCGATGAGGGTTCTCAGCACGGCATGGTGACCGTAGACCCCATCGTGGATGTTGCTCAATAGCTGCTTCCCCTGTTCAATAGGGATGCAGCGCTGCAGGATCCTAGTGTGGCTTTGCTTGTAGAGTTCACCCTCAATAAGGACGAAGGACTTGGCGCGATGCGCGAGCCGCCAAGCTTCCATCTTGTCTGTCGGTAGCGCCTCAAGGAGGAGGTAGTTGAGATAAGGCGTCTTCCAGTCGACTAGAGGGTCGATCTCTATCACTGGATCCTCGTCGAGCTCCATTGCTTCGGGGTTGGATGGAGCCGATGGATGGTCAGCCCCCGAGCCTAGGGCAGGGGGGTCTATCATTGGCTTGTTTTGACTCCTCGTAGTGGATCGAGGGTTCATGCTAATCATTGGTGAAAACACATGTCGACACCAGCTCTTGGCCAGACGCCACCTTCGCCAACGTGTCGGCCACCTCATTGAGACACCTTGGGATGTGATTGAGCTCAAGTCCGTCGAACTTGTCCTCCAGCTAGCAGACTTCTCAGCAGTATGCAGCCATCTTGGCATTGTGGCAGCTCGACTCCTTCATGACTTGGTCGATGACTAGCTAGGAGTCACCTCGGACATCAAGGCATCGGATACCGAGCTGGATGACTAGTTGGGAGAGCCTCATATTTGGCCACATTGTTGGAGGAGGGGAAATAGATGCGAACCATGTACCTTATGCGTACCCCAAGGGGCGAAAAGAAGACCAGCCCTACACCGGCGCCTTTCCTTATTAGCGATCCATTGAAGTACATCGTCCAGTACTCTTGGTCAATGACCGCTGGTGGCATTTGGACCTTGGTTCACTCTACAACAAAATTAGCCAGCACTTGGGATTTGATGGCCGTCCAGGAGGCATACAAAATGCCCTAACCCATTAGCTTGAGCGCCTACTTCGCGATTCTCCCCGTGGCATCCTAGTTTTGGATGACCTTGTCGAGGTTGAAGGACGTCATGATCGTCACAGGATGTGACTCGAAGTAGTGATGCAGCTTTCTCTTGGCGATGAGGATGGCGTACAGAAGCTTCTGGATTTGGGGGTAGCGGGTCTTGGAATCAGACATGACCTCGCTAATGAATTACACTGGGTTATGTACTTTGAGGGCGTGTCCCTTTTCTTCTCACTCCACCACCAGGGCGATGCTGACCACTTGCATGGTGGCCGCAATGTACAGCAGAAGCGGTTCTCCATCGGTTGGAGGAACCAGGATTAGGGCCTTCGTCAAAAGCTGCTTGACTATGTCAAGCACCTCCTAAGCCTCGGTTGTCCATTTGAAATGGTCGGCCTTCTTTAGAGGCCGATAGAGGGGGAGAGCTCATTTGCCGAGGTGCGAGATGAAATGGCTAAGCGCGGTGAGGCATCCTGTAACTTGTTGTACCCCCTTTATGTTCTGAATCAGGCTCATCCTTGTGATGGCCAAGATCTTCTCCGGATTGGCTTCGATGCCACGCTCGAAGACGATGAAACCAAGCAGCATACCCCTCGGGACCTCAAAAATGCACTTCTCGAGGTTGAGCTTAATGTCGTTTGCTCAGAGTCTTGCAAAGGTCTGCTCATGGTTGGCTATGACCTAATTAGCCTATTTGGACTTGACCATGATGTCATCCATGTAGGCCTCAATGGTTTGCTCAATGAGGTCTCCAAAACACTTAAGCATACAACACTGGTACGCAGCCCTAGTGTTCTCTAGACCGAACAACATTGTGACATAGTAGAACAACCCAAAGGGGGTGATGAAAAATGTCGCGAGCTAGTTGGACTCTTTCATCGTGATTTGATGGTACTTGGAGTACGCATCAAGGAAGCAAAGGGCTTCATACCCTGAGGTAGAGTCGACTACTTGGTCTATGTGTGGCAAAGAAATGAATCCTTCAGACATGCTTTGTTGAGACCCATGTAGTCAATACACATTCTCCATTTCCCACTCTTCTTTCATACAAGAACAGGATTGGCTAACCACTCGGGGTGGTACACTTCCTTGATGAACCTAGCCGCCAAAAGTTTCACGATCTCCTCACTGATGGCTCTGTGTTTCCCCTCGTCGAAGCGATGCAAGTGTTGCTTCACTAGCTTGGAGCCTAGCTTGATCTTTAAGGTATGCTCGGCGACTTCTCTCGGAATGTCTGGCATGTCCAAGGGTTTTCATGCAAAGATATCTTTGTTGGGGCAGAGGAAGTCGACGAGTGCGCTTTCCTATTTGGAGGAAAGCGCGGTGCCAATGCATGCCACTTTGCTTTTGGAGCCATTGGGGTCTATGAGGACCTCCTTAGCGTCCTCCATAGGCTCGAAAGACCTAGCCGACCTCTAGTGGTCGGGTGTTTCTTCGGCGACCTCTGTCCTGATGGCCGCAAGCTCCTTGGAGGCGACGATTGCCACAGCATGATCGCAACATTCGACCTCGCACTCATAGACGCACTAAAATGAGGTGCCAACGGTGATGACCCCGCCTAGGCCCAGCATCTTTAGCTTCAGGTAGGTGTAGTTGGGGACAACCATGAACTTCACATAGCATGGACATCCTAGGATGGCATGGTAGGTTCCATGGAACCCAACCAACTCGAAGGTGAGGGTCTCCGTCCTATAATTGGATGGATTCCCAAAGGTGATGGGTAGATCGATCTACCCAAGTGGCATGGCCTGCTTTCTAGGCATGATGCTATGGAAAGGTGCTTCGATCGATCAGATGCGGGATCGACTGATGCCCACAGCATCGATCGTCTTGACATACATGATGTTAAGGCCGCTGCCTCCGTCCATCAGTACCTTGGAGAGCTGCTTCATGCCGATGATTGGGTTGACCATGAGCAGATACCTCCCTAGTTGCGGGATGCTCTCTGGGTGCTCGGTCTAATCAAAGGTTATGATGGACTCTGACCACCAGAGGAAGGTAGGCGCAGTCGGCTCAGCCGTATAGACCTCACGGCGTGTGAGGTTCTGGTGATGCTTAGAGTCGTAGGCCGCTGACCCTCCAAAGATCATGAGGTAGCCATCCAGTGTCAGAAAGCTACCATTCGTCCCCTCGGCATCATCCACGGTTAGCTTGGGGTCCTTCCCATGCTCTCCCCTATTGAAGCCTCTAGACAAGAACTGCTTCATGGGGCCATAGTCATTATATAGATGCTTGACGGGGAAGGAATGGTTCAGGCATGGCACTTCGAGTAGCTTCTCGAAGTGGTCTGGAGTACCCTCCATGGGCTTTCGGCCCCCTTGCGGTCAGAGGCGGCAACGAGCGAGCTCTCTAGCCACTACTTGTTCTTCTTCTTGATGGGATGGTTGGAGGCACCTTTGTCGGTGTCCTTGTCCCACTTTGCCTTGCCTTTTAGGCGATCGAAGATCGCTCCGACCACCTCCTTGCCCAAGGCATGCCTGGTGGCGATGTCAAGGAGCTCCTTGGTGGTTCATGGGCCCTTACATCCTAGCTTGTGAACCAGGGACTCACAGGTGGTCCCAGACAGGAAAGCTCCTATAATGTGGGCATCGGCGACGCTAGGCTGCTTGTTGCACTATCGGGAGAAGCACCGGATGTACCCACAAAGGGTTTCTCTAGCCTTCTGTCCGTAGTTCTTGAGATCCCATGGGTTCCCAGGGTGCTTGTACATGCCCTGGAAATTCCCCACGAATCTCTTTTAGGTTCGCCCAACTTTGGATTCTGTTGGGCAGAAGGTGTTCCAACCATGTTCGCACCAAATCAGCCAAAAACAATGGAAGGTTGCGGATAATGAAATCGTCATTATTCGCTCCACTAGCTTGGCAAGCAAGCCAATAATCCTCGAGCCATAGTTCGGGGTTTGTTTCCCCAGAGTATTTTGGGTATTGGTTGGTGGTCGGTACCATGGCGGGAAGGTGGCGTTGATGATGTGTCGTCTGAAGGCCTAAGGCCCTGGTAGGCCAGGGCTCAGGCTTTGGTCCTTTCCACTATCGTAGCGTCCACCATGACGAGGGTGATAGCCATGATTAGATCCCTCTCTCGGATCATCGCGGGTATGTCTGCGGGCGTTGAGGGTGTCGCGTGTGTCACGGTTGTGGCCGAGACGCTCATGCACCGGGACTACGGTGCGCTGCCTGCCGCCTTGTGGCGCATGGTGGACTGATGTGTCCTTGTGGGGTCACTCTGAGGCCATGCATTAGCTGGCGTCGAGCTCTCATCTCTGAGACAGCAAGCTCTCGACCTGCTACGTCGCCGTACGCTTGAGCAGCGTGCAAATCTCACAGTAGGCTCGATGACCCTCGAGCGTCGCGTGCCCTGGAAGCCCACAGAGTAAGGCCACCACAGCAGCGATGTTCTGGCTCATCTGGGCGAAGTGTGGGAGGGCTTCATCGTCCGCGATGATCCTCCGGTTCACATTGCGAGCCATGGCATGCGCGCACCCACCGTCTCCATAGCGCTCGATCTCCCAATCGAGCTCCGTGTGTTCCTGCTCGAGCTGGAGTCGTGCTTCCTCGAGCTCTAGGTGCAGAGCCTTCAGCTGCTCCACCTGTAGGCAGGGTGGGGCTGCTGTCTCCCCCTCAACCTCATCGTCGAGGTCATTTATCAGGGTAGCCTCCTCTTCGTGGATACTTTCGACATGTCCCTCGAGGGTACCTATCATGAAACACTCACGAGAGGGGTGATGGCTCCCTCTACTAGAGTTAGAGCTAGAGGGCGACTCTGATTCTCCCGCGAGGAGGTCGTGGAAAGACTCCGCAACATATTTGGTCATCCCCATGAACTTGTTGTTCGTGGGGGATGGAGGCATGCGTTGCGCCACAAGGTGGCCATCGGTCTTTGCAGTGTTGCGGAGATCAAATGGGAGCGCTGTCGGGGCACTCCAGATGAGGTATTACAGAGAGAGCGACTCCCCTCCGGCAAGCTACGCCATGACATTGGCGAACGAGAAGGTGATGTGGCGCAGGTCTTCCCAGGATGGTCAGGGTCCTAGGAAGACACAGAGCTAGTGCTCCAACCTCCTGTAGTCGAAGTCGAGGAGTTGGTCGCTCCTAGGGGCGTAGGCCTTCGGTGCGTGCAGCTATAGCTTCTCAAGCGCCTCGGCGATCGCATTGAGGCTGGTGGTGTGGAGAGGTTGGACGGTGGCGGGAGCCATCGCTAATTCTCCCTCTATCATAATGATGAAGTCTAGGTCCCCGAAGCGCACGTGTGTGCCTGGGACCCAGCTGTCGTTGTGATTAGCCATTTGAGGCCTGGTGTGGATGTCAAGACGCATAAAACACCCCTACCGGACGCGCCAACTGTCGGTGTTTTAAGTTGCCACCAACAAGTAAATTTCTAATATTACGCATCTGGCTCGGATGGTGTGCTAAGAGGACACGAGGTTTATACGGTTCGGACAGAATGTCCCTACATCTAGTTCGTTGCTACTGCTCGTGTTACTAGCACCGAAAGTTTGTAGTAGGGGTTACAAATGGTCGAGAGAGGTACAGGTCCCAAGTCTCTAGGGAGAGGAGCGAACGAGCACCGAGGGCTCGGTCGCTTCTCTACTATGTGCTTGTGTGTTCTAATTGGTTCGGGGTTCGAGTCTGAATCGGTGCGATGTGCTGTGATGCGATCGATTCGAGTTGAGTTGAGTCAGATCGTTGGTTCGATGCCCCCTAATGGGACGCCCTGCTTTTCCTTTTATAGGCCAAGGGAAAGCAGGGGTTACAGCGGAGGGAAAAAAGGAGAATCAGAAGGAGAAGAAGTTCTCCACGATTGCCGGGTCCTTGTTTTCTTCTATGCGGGTCTCGCCAACCCTGTAGACATCAATAGGAACAGCTTCACATCGTGGCCCTATCCGTCACTGGCACCATGTGCAGGCGTCGTCCGCCGGTCATGGCGCTCCATCCCGTCCTAGCGAACGTTGAGGTGAACTGACGTGCTCGTTAGTGTTCGTACGGGGGTTAGACAGAACAGCAACGGTACGTCCGACGCTGTTCCTAATGTGATCCCTCAAGCATGACCCGTCGTGGTCGCGGGTTACATCGAGGCGTGCTAGTCTCCCTCCTGGTGTCAGAGCTTTGATCCAGACCCATACGCTTGGACCTGGAGTCGTTGGCGGCGGTATGGGTCTCCGTCAGGCGAGACGTAGCCCCCGGCCTTGGGGTCAGGTGAGGTGGATTTCCTCCCTAGAGGCCGGGTGAGGCAGAGTACAAACCCAAGGCTCGGGCGAGGCGGAGCCCAAACCCAAAGGTCGAGCGAGGCGGAGCCAACCCTTAAAGGTCGGGCAAGGCGGAGCCAACCCTCAGGGGTCGAGCGAGGTGGAGCCCGCGGCCTTGGTGTCAGGCGAGGCGGAGCCAACCCTCAGGGGTCGGGCGAGGCGGAGCCCGCGGCCTCGGTGTCGGGCGAGGCGGAGTCCGCCCTCAGGGGTCGGGCGAGGCGGAGCCCGCGGCCTCGGTGTCGGACGAGGTGGAGCCAACCCTCAGGGGTCGGGTGAGGCGGAGCCCGCGGCCTCGGTGTCGGGCAAGGCGGAACCAACCCCCAGAGGTCGGACGAGGTGGAGCCCGCGGCCTCGGTGTCGGACGAGGCGGAACCAACCCCCAGAGGTCGGGCGAGGTGGAGCCCGCGGCCTCGGTGTCGAGCGAGACGGAGTCCGCCCTCAGGGGTCGAGCGAGGTGGAGTTTGCGCACCTAGGGGTCGGTTGGAGCTGTAGTCGCGCTCTTGACTGCTCAGACGAATCAATGTTGATGGTTGTTAGCTCCTCCTCTTCGGGTACCCTGGTATTGGTCCCCGACAGACAGCTAGTGTTTGTTTTCCTCGAGCTAAAGTTTAGCCCTGTCACATCGAATCTTTCATACCAATTAGGAGTATTAAACATAGGCTAATTAGAAAACTAATTACACAGATGAAGGCTAATTTATAAAACGAATTTATTAAATCTAATTAGTCTATGATTTGACAATGTGGTGCTACAGTAAATATTTGCTAATGATGGATTAATTAGACTTAATAGATTTATCTCGCAAATTATTCTTCATCTATGTAATTAGTTTTATAATTAACTCATGTTTAGTCCTTCTAATTAACCTTCGAACATTCGATGCGACGAGCACTAAACTTTAACAAGGATTCAAACATTCGAGTCAGTTCATGGAGAGAGCTATCAGAGGAAAGAGAAAAATAGCAACTGGATTAATCCGAAAGAACACTTACAGCAGCAGCGCACTCAATGCCTGCAAGACTCTCCAAACACCAGGACGCGGATGGGTCGATTTTCCTTTTCAATCTTGCCAAAAAAAAATTAAGATTGGGAGTGAATTTTAGAAACTCTTGGTGATGCTCTAAGTATGGGAAATAGTTAAATATCCCTTCAGCCTGTTCGGCTGGGGCTGTACCATCGTAGATTATTACTGCTGGCTGGTTTGGTGTGAAAGAAAAATACTGTTCTGGCTAAAAATTTACGATCGTTTACGACCAAGCGAACAGGCCGCTTGTTCTCTTCATTTCATCCTATAGCACTTGCATCCAAGATCTCCTCACCCACATAAGAAAGGTAAGCGCACCACTGCAATAATGCAATTCCATGGCAGACTTGGCACTCAGTGGCTTGAGGTAGGCGGCATCGCCAATCGGCAACAAGCTCCTGGCTAACGAACATGATTTGTGAGCTCAAAAAAACTGGCTAGAAGCCACCGTCCTGCCACAGCTCGGCCTCGGCCCCGTTTAGTTGCCGGTTGAATTGGTGCCTGCCTGAATTCTGGTGTCACTATAGCACGCTGTAGCATTTCATTTATATTTGGTAATAATTGTTCAATCATTGACTAATTAGGCTTAAAACATTCGTCTCGCAAAGTACAACCAAACTGTGCAATTAGTTTTTTATTTCGTCAACATTTAGTACTCTATACATATACCATAAGTTTGATGTGACAAAAAATCTTCTTTTTACATAGTGGCAAAGTTCGGATCAAGGGTAACTAGGGCCTCATGATTAGCGGCCGAGAAGAGCCCCCACAGGGAAAGCTGACACAACTTCATATAATATAGAACGAAGACCACGGGTGTCATTCTATTTTTGATCAAAGCATTCGGCTCTTGTTTAGTTCTATTCTAATATTTCAAAAAATGCTATAATACCTGTCACATCGAATGTTTGTGATTTGTACATGGAGCATTAAATATAGACGAAAAAAAACTAATTATATAGTTTGGTGGAAAATTACGAGACGAATGTTTTAAGCCTAATTAATCCATATTTAAACACTATTTATTAAATAAAAATGAACATGTTACAGTGGCCTCAAATTCCAACTTCCTGAACTCAGGCTGACACGAGGGAGTGGTACTTTGAAAGCATGAAAGGACACCGGCCAGCAATGGAGCTAAAGACCACTTGTGCAATAATCAGTAAGGGATCCATAAACAATAGCTAGTTTTCAGTAAGCCCCAACTCATCTCAACTTATAAAACTGCAACTGGTCCCTTAAGTAATACGAGAAAAAAATAGAATAATGTTCAGAGAAGTGGCCTGAATATTTTGCTAATGCGCCTCCTCCCTTTGCCGGTGTACTACTGGATCAGATCTGCATGCTGACTGGCTGTTTAAGCCTTGCGTGTTGCGTCTAGTTCTCTTGCATTAGGGCCTCTTTAGATTCAAAAAATTTTACGCAGTACCTATCACATCGAATCTTGCGGCACATGCATAGAGTACTAAATATAAACGAAAAAAACTAATTGCACAGTTGGGTGAGAAATCATGAGATGAAACTTTTGAACCTAATTAGTTCATAATTAGACATTAATTTCTAAATACAAACAAAAATACTACAGTAGCCAAAATCTAAAAACTTTTGGATCTAAACGGGCCTTACAGTGCTTCTTCCAAGTCCAGTCCACCCCTCCGGCGACCTCACGCGCTCGTCGTCCAAGCTTGCTCCGGAGACGATGCTCCCTGCGCCGGCTCATAAATCTGCTGCAGCTGTTTTGTCGCGAGAGAAAAATACTGTAGCTGATAAGCTGAGGCCTTGTTTAGATCACCTCCAAATTCCAAGTTTTTTCACTCTCTCTTCATCACATCAATTTTTAGCCGCTTGCATGGAGCATTAAATGTAGGTAAAAAAAATAACTAATTGCACAGTTTAGTTAGAAATCACAAGATGAATCTTTTGAGCTTAGTTGGTCCACGATTGGACAATATTTATCAAATAAGACGAAAGTGTTACTATTCATCGATTTGAAATTTTTTGCAATCTAAATATGCCCTGGCTATAGTTCAAACGAACATGCCCAGATTTCGATCCCATCCCACGGGAGGAAGGTCTGGAAATGAGAAAAATTGTCTCTCTACTGTTCACACTCGAGAAGCACAGCGAGCTGTGGTCTCGTTGTTCGTTAACCCGGTACTCTTCCTTCCGAAGGAAGGACCACCGCAGAGGAGACTTGGGAGTCAATAAAGGGAACGTTAACAAATCATCATATCACACTCTCCCGGTCCTTTCCCGGAAACTCGCATGAACATGCAGTGCATCGTACCTTCAGCTTTTATGTGGCCCTACTACAAGCCTACAAGAACAGCCACCGAGGGCGCCATCTTTGCGATCGCATCACTAGCGCACTGCCCGTGCCCGGCCTCCACTACAACGCACACTGCACGCATCGCACCGACTTTAGCAGCTAGCCATGGACCACCTGCCTCTGACCTCGCCGGCCGCCGCCGCGGCGTCGCTGTCCCCCTCGCAGGACGCTGGGAGGGTGCTCGACGCGTACAAGACGGCGCTGGCCACGGCGGCCTCGGCTGCGGCGTACGCCGTGATGGCGCGGAGCATGGCGCGGGAGCTGCTGCCCGACGAGCTGCGCGCCGCGGCGCGGTGGTGCGCGGCGGCCGCGCGCGCCCGATTCGGCCGCGGCGAGAAGGAGCGCCACACCATCGTCATCCGCCACCAGTTCGACACGGGCTACAGCGAGAACCACCTCTTCGACGCGGCGCGCGCGTACCTGGCCACCCGGATCGACCCGCGCGCCATGCGCCGGCTCTGCCTCGCGCGCTCCCGCACCAAGGAGCCCGACGGCAGCGGCAGGTGGAACACGCTCCTGTGCATGGAGCCCGGGGGCTCCACCGTCGACGTCTTCGACGGCGTCAAGTTCACCTGGGCCTGCGTCGAGACCGGCGGCGACGACAAGAAGAAGGGCAAGGGCGGCGGCGGCAACACCCGCGAGTCCTTGGAGCTCAGCTTCGACGCCGAGCACACCGAGGTGGCGCTGGAGCGGTACGTTCCCTTCATCATGTCCACGGCGGAGCAGCTGCAGCTGCGGGACCGCGCGCTTAGGATCTTCATGAACGAGGGGCGCTCGTGGCACGGCATCAACCACCACCACCCGGCCACGTTCGACACGCTCGCCATGGACCCGGCGCTCAAGCAGTCCGTCGTCGACGACCTCGACAGGTTCCTGAAGCGCAGGGACTACTACCGCCGCATCGGCAAGGCGTGGAAGCGCGGGTACCTGCTCTACGGCCCGCCCGGCACCGGCAAGTCCAGCCTCGTCGCCGCCATGGCGAACTACCTCCGCTTCAACCTCTACGACCTCGACCTCTCCGAGGTGCGCCTCAACTCGGCGCTGCAGAAGCTGCTCATCCACATGCCCAACAAGTCGATGCTCGTCATCGAGGACATCGACTGTTGCTTCGACGACGCTGCCGCGTCGAGGAAAGCCGTCAAGGCGCCGGAGCCGGTTGACCACCTGGACATGGACCCCGACTACACATCGGATTCCTCGGACGAAAACTGGGCCCAGCCGGGAGTCGCTTCCCTGAAGCCGAAGGGCATCACTCTGTCCGGGCTGCTGAACTTCATCGACGGCCTGTGGTCCACGTGCGGCGAGGAGCGCATCATCGTCTTCACCACCAACTACAAGGACCGCCTCGACCCGGCGCTGCTGCGGCCGGGCCGCATGGACATGCACGTCTACATGGGCTACTGCGGCTGGGAGGCGTTCAAAACTCTGGCTAGAAACTACTTCCTCGTCGACGACCACAAGATGTTCCCGGAGATAGATGAACTTCTCTCGGCTGTGGAGGTGACGCCGGCCGAGGTCTCCGAGATGCTGCTGCGGAGCGTGGACGTTGACGTGGCTCTCCGGATTCTTGCAGAGTTCCTCCGGGAGAAGAGACGGAGGACGAGGAAAGAAACAGAGGACAAGAAGAACGCGGCAGAGGACAAGGAGGAGGTAGTAGCAGAGAAACCTGTGTAGCGTACTGTGTTCTTCAGGGTTCTCCATGGATCATCCGGGAAATATCGTGAGAGAAAAATAATATTTCATGGTTGAAATGCTGAATACGAATATTTCTGGAGAAGGGAATCGAATTAGATCACGAGAATAAATAGCTAGGCCAAAGGAAGTATCATCTGGCTGCAAATTACTCTTGCCCTATCATCCTATCCATTTTTAGTAGTCAGTCAGTAGTGTTCTCCTATTCCCGGTTGCTGCATGTTTTTTGTTGCTCGTCTGCTTATCTGTTTCTGGATCGGAACGGTGTCCTAAATTGTTCAGTAGTCCATTTCTTCATCCTTCAATCTATAACGGATCTATTCGCATCCATGGAAGCGATGACAAAAACAAAGTTAGACCAAAGTTGACCCCGTACACATCATGTTGGAGTACTACGTATCAAAATTCAGAGCTGAAAGCAGCACATTCAGAACTGAAACCATCATCTTTGACTTATAAGCTATGGTTTATCAGCCAACGAATAATTTTTTTCTCTCACACTCAACCTGTTCAGGAGGCCGTATTGTATCGTGGATTATTTACTGCTGGTTGGTTTGGTGTCAGAGAAAAACACTGTTCCTGACTGAAAATTTACGATCGTTTACG
Organism: Miscanthus floridulus; assembly: GCF_019320115.1. Classification (NCBI taxonomy): domain Eukaryota; kingdom Viridiplantae; phylum Streptophyta; class Magnoliopsida; order Poales; family Poaceae; genus Miscanthus; species Miscanthus floridulus. The sequence goes on along the minus strand of NC_089583.1, from coordinate 105,120,061 downwards.
AGCAAACGAACAGGTTGACTAAACCAGCTAATAGTACTTTCAAGCATAGCTTATAAGCCAAACCAGCCCAAACAAATAGAGCGTAAGTCCCTACTGTAGAGATAGTGAATGATGTGCGGAAGACAAAAAAAAAAAAAAAAAACAAATGTTTGCCCCTGAGTTTCTCAAACACTGTCCAACCATATCCGAGTGCTTCATTGGTTGTAGCACTATCAGAAGACATTCCAAGTTTTTTTAAATTACACAGTAATGGATTGGACACTCTACCATCGAGTTACTCGGGGCTTGTTTAAATCCAGGGGTAAAGTTTTAAGGTGTCACGTCAAGTGTTATATGAGGTATTGTATGTGTGTTCGTATATTAATAAAAAAATAAATTATAGAATCCGTTAATAACCCGCGAGACGAATTTATTAAGCCTAATTAATTCATCATTAGCACATGCGTGTACTGTAGCACTTTATTGTCAAATCATAGACTAATTAGGCTTGAAAGATTTGTCTCATAAATTAGTCGCAAACTGTCGACGAAATATGGTCGGCAGTCTACCTAAGGAGAACGAGATGGTGACGCAAGACAGACACGAGGTTTTATCCAGGTTCGGTCGCCGTGAGGGCGTAATACCTACGTCATGCGTCTAATTGTATTGTTGTATGTCAATGAGATGATTTTTGAGAGGGGTCCCCTGCCCGCCTTATATAGTCTGGGGGGCAGGGTTACAGATCTGAAAACTAATCCCAACCAGTTACAATTGCCATAGGTGACCGGATAATGATTCCTATTCTAACCGATCAGGATCTTGCTTGATCTCCAAGTCTGCCTTGATTCCTTGCGCGGAACTCCGAGCAGATCGGCTAGGCCGCGCATCGTCTTCTAGTGGGCCGGACCCCCTGGTACAGGCCGGCCCAAACCTAGCCGTAAGGGTATAGGGGTTAATACCCCCACAGCTAGTCCCCGAGCACCATGTATTATGTTGCGGCATGCCGTTTGATCTTCTTCGGCTAATACGGTCTATCTTCATGTCATCTCCAACTGGTTGAAACATTGACCAACCAAATATGCCAGTATTCTGGTCAGCACAGAGAGCAGTAGACCACGATTATAGCCAAAGATTCCAGTTGTTCGAAGAATGCATGGTGCTCTAAAGAAAAAAGAAAAAAGATTTCTTTCCTGATCAAGTGTGCCCACTTGTATTTCTAAAAAGAAATGTAAGTGACCCTTGTACAGTAGTAGTTATGGCCAACAGTCAAAGCGTAGGGGTCGATAAAATAAGCACATTCACCGTAAGGTGAAGTGTGCCTACTTAGTCCCCGAGCCTGGTAGTAGGTGACGTAGACACGTGGTGCCAGGGTCTAAAAAGAATTCCTAGTTAAGTTGAGAATCTAATCGTCGTACGAGCGATATGAGCTGCACCGACAGGTGCATCATACCGATGTAGTCCCCGAGCTTGCTGAAAGGCGAGGTATCAGCCTTGTAGCAAGGTCTAAGTAAGAAAAAAATAAATGCCTCTCAACTGTATGTGAGTATAAATCACATGTAGCTGAGGAGAGTGGTCCCCGAGCAATGGTCGGAGAGTGTTCGGGGCAGTCCCTGAGCGTAGCATAGGGAAAACGACGAATCCCCGAGAATAACCGTAGTCGGAAAAGTCCCCGAGCACAAAGGTAGTCGGGACAGTCCCCGAGCACGAGGGCGGTCGAGACAGCCCCGAGCACGAGAGTGGTCAGAACAGTCCCCGAGCATGATGGTGGTCGGGATAGTCCCCGAGCACAAGGATAGTCACAACAGTCCCCGAGCACGAGAGTGGTCGGGACAGTGTGGCAAAAATCATATGCCAGTTTTACTATTATTTTATGTAGTTATTTATTTATTTGTTCTGACAAGTCCGGTCTGACACGTCTAGTCAAAAAAGTAGACGGGTATAGCACGTCATACTACCTTTTTGTCTTGTCAAGCAAACAGTTGCGTGGCACCTATCAGTAGGTGCGTCAGCGTGGGCCCTCCCACACTGGCAACGAAGAGGCGCATATATTGGCGTAGATCTCGAGGCTGAGTAATACTGCAAACGTGAAAACAACCGTCTGCGGCGCGTGCGCACGTCCCCTAAGAATCCTGGATAGACGAAACGACATAACTCTTGGGTTAAATATGGTATATGATAGGTTAGTTACTATTTATTGAACCCCATTGCCATTCGCAACCGTAGCTTTCGTCTTCCTCTCACCAACTAACCCTAACACATCCAAAATCGCCACCAATCAATCCGCCGCCTCTTTGACTACCGCCTCTGCTAATCCCCCGCTGCTGTTGAAGATCAGAACACTCCCTGTTCACCAGCAAGGCTGGAGTCAGAGGCAAAAAACGAAAGGAAATGGCGAAAAGTGATACGCAGAAGAAAACAGGGGTCATGGTGAAGGAATGGTGGAAGTCAAAAAGCAATGAGCAGACCATTGAAGACCTCGTCACCATGGGGGTACTCCACAACAAGGAGCTCACAGGATGGCGTGCGCCGGAGGGCGAGAGGTACCCCGATCCACAACCAGGTGAGATCGTGGTGTTCGAGGATTTCTTTAAACGGGGATTTGGGGTTTTGATGCATTCGTTTCTTTGGGGGCTCTGTCTTTACTATGAGATTGGGATTTGCAATCTGCATCTTAACTCGATCCTCCTTGTCGCCACTTTTATTCATCTATGCGAAGCGTATGGTGGCTTCCAGCCCCATTTCAATTTTTTCCGCCATCTTTTCTGTCTACAGAAGAAAGGAAGCGGTGGTTCAAAGATAGCTGGGGGTGTATACCTCAACCTCCATGACGGCATGAAAGCCTAGTACTTGCACTGCCCATGGAACACGTCGCTCGACGACTGGTACAAAAAATGGTTCTACATCCGCGAAGAGCCAAACACGATCACGCTGTGTGACGTGGGCTACATTCCAGAGAAGAAGACGAGCTGGTCGGAGAGGCTCGAGCATCTGGGATAGATCTCAGAAATATTTGGAATGATCCCGTGAAAAAAACTGGATGGTCCGAGCATAGTCGGGAGTTTCATCAGCCGATGGGTTCAGCGCTGCCAGAGGAGGGTACATCCTAGCTATGAGTATCAAGGGAGCGCAGACCCAACGCGGACGAGGCAGAGGGCGCTTGACAAAATTGAAGTCAAAGCTAGAATTAGCGAGCTATTTAACTTAGCCGATCCAAATTATGCTAGATTGAGCGACATCGAGCATGCTTTCAAGCTTGCCCGACCTCCCCCAAAGGTAACTCGTCTTGCCACGTACCCATAGTCTTATATTGTGGTAGGGTAAGTGGAAACTTACTGTGTTCACTCCCTTTTGTTACCTAGGTTAATGGTCGGGATAGAGCGACAGTGTTTGTGTCACCACCCCCTAGAGTAGAGTGGCCACAAGGAGCTGATCCCACCACCCAGACCAGCGTTGAGATCGAGGACGAGTACGTCGACTAGGCAGAGCTCGAAGTTGGAGAGGAGGCAGCGGCCAAAGCTGCTGGTAAGCGGCCGGCTGCCCCCAAATAGTCGAAGAAGAGATCAGTAACCACCCTGCTCATCGGGGGAGCGCTAAATATCAATGAGCCCGAGGAGGACCCAGAGGAGAACCCGGTCAGCAAGCGTCGGCAGGCGATTTTTGCTTGGCCGGACGATGACGCAGAGGAGGGAGAAGATGCATACACCTTTCAACTTGTCCCTCGAAAAAGGAGGAAGCAACTGAAGTCGATGGAGCAAGGTGGGTCCTCCGCGCCTATGGGACCCACATCGCTGATGACAGTGAAGGATGCAGCCGGGTCAACCTCAGGAGTACCTAGGCAAGGAACGCAACCGCGACGGGAGCGACAACTCAACCAAGCACGCCACCGACCACTGCAACACAAAGGACAAGTGGCAGAGGAGTCGAGCACCATGGCCCAGCGACAGTGCCGGATGTAGAGGGAGACTAGGAGTCATCCGCACAGCATGTGGAGCAAGTACGGCCGAAGAGACGCGCCTTCTCCACATCATTCTGTGCTTCCAACATGTAAGTATTTGTAACCTTGATATAAGTTAGCAATTTGCATTTAATATGATTGCTTTCTGAACTTATCTCGGATGTACTAGCTCGGCGTCCACAGAAAGTCCGGACCATCTAGCCGGAGGCGGCGTGGCGCCACCAATAAGTACAGAGTAGACTACCCAGTAGCCGACCATCGAGGAAGCCATAGTAGAAGATCCGTTGGGGCCTTAGCAAGCGAGCAGTCAGACAATAGTCCCCAAGCAGGTGGTCGAGGGACCAGTCGAGCCGAGCATGAGTGCTCCAAGCGCTAAACCTGTTGAGGGTAACAGAGCAGACTGAGAAGCAGTGGTCAGAGGTGAGAACACAGACCACATTTACCGACACTGCAGCTCATGGGAAGGTTGTGGTGATCACAGATGCTGCTGATGCCGGGCCAGCACCAGGACCCGAAGAAGAGCCCAAAGAGGACAAGGTGGAGGGGGTCCTAGGCCATCCGCAAGACAAGCGACAACATGTTTATGTGTCGCATTGGCTGAACGACCAATGGGTTATCCATGAGGAAATCCCGGAGGTCGAAGAAACTAAGAAAGTTGAACGGGTGGCGAAGCGGCTTGTTATGGAAGTGCAGGTAAGCTTTGCTTCACCCCCTAGTCTTGCAGTCTAGTCGTAGTTGTCTTACTTAGCTATTTGCACACAGGACTTAATGAAGATCGCAAGGTACCACAAGAAATGCTTCAACCAGATCGAGGGGATCATTGCAAACAACAAGGAGCTGACGATGGAGGTGGAGTGCTTGCGCCAGCAACTTGAAGCCGCCGATCATGAAAAGACGGTGCAAGATTCCTAGAACTAGAACCTGGTCATCCAGCTCAGTAAGAAAGAGTGGGAAAGAACAAGTAAGTAGCCATTTTATCATACGGACTACTGACAAGTGCTGTTGCATTGTTGGTAGTAACAACTGTAGTGTAGGCTTAGAAGCTGAAGTGATCCGTCTCCGAGAGGAGAACAGTTGTGTGGTCGGGGAGTGTGATCGCCAAAATGAGGACAACAGAAAACTGGTGCAAGACCAGTCGCAGCTTCAGGACCACACGGCCAAGATGATAGAGGAGCTAAAAGGTAAGTTGTCCAACCGCCTTTGCTCATTTTTGTTGCCTACCATAGTTTGGCGTGGTCTATTGTCTTAATAGCGTGTGCGGTTTGCAGTTATAAAAATCAATGCAAAGAAGCATCTGGAGGTCATGATGAAAGACCGTGACGGCTAGAAAGCGCAATGCCAAGAGATCACCAAGGACCGTGACACCTAGAAAAGCTGGTGCCAGGAGGTGGCAAAGGGCATTTTGCCGGTCCTTAACCTCATCGATCCAGCGCTAGCAGAAGATGTGCCAAGGACACCACAGCTGGGATTGATCGAGAGATGCCAAAGGGCATGGGGATGGTTCCAGGGGTTCGTGAAGGAGGCGGGAGAGTATGTAGACGCACATGTGCTAAGCATGGTATGTGCTCACTACCCCCTGATCGATCTCAAGCGCCTGGAGGCTGGATACCCGAAGGAGGTAGATCTAGACAAGGTCGAGGAGCTACAGATGACCCAGCTGGACTTGTCGGCGAAAATAATTGGCGATATTAACCTGTGTGGAGGTGCGACACCACCTGTACAAGGAACACCGTCGACAAGTCAGCTGGGAGCACCGTCATCTTCAAGCCAACCAGTGAAGCCTGCGGTCTCGACCAGCCAGACATTGGTGGGGCCATCTTCTTTAGCTCGATCAATGCCAGAGTCCCCGAGACCCGAGCATGATGTCAGGCCCAGCGAGCAACAGGCGCCGCGTGCCCCGACCAGCCAATAGTGTACGCTATAGCTATAGAAGAAGATGTAGTTGGGTTATTGTAAACTTGGACCTTTTCAGGCAAGCTTGTAATAGCGTAACTGTATATCAACATAAGCTTGTTTGTTTTGTAGAAAACATGTTTAAGCTTGGAGATTGTGTTGATGTAACTAAGTTAGAACGTGTTGGTGTTCTATTTAGTTGTACCAGTTTAGTCGACACGTCATCTTGAAAGGTTTGTATGGCCCTAGTTTGTCTTGTGGTTGGAGTGTGAGGTGCGTAGCTTGTGCACACGTAGGAACACACAAGTCAAACCAGAGAGCACCTGTCGATCGCCCGTAGCGTAGAGAGCGGATCCCATGCACGTGTTGGGAGGAACCGAAGACAGGGCCTGCTCCGAGAACCCGAAAAGGAATGGTGGTCGGTTTTAACTGGTAGAGTTAGAATAACAATAGACTTCGAAGTGACACATTAGAGTGGTCGGAGAAATCATAATAGCTTTATTGAAATAAATAAAAAGTACAAGAGGGGTACATATCTTAGTAGCTAAGCATAGAAATGCCTAAGCTTGTTGATGTGCCAGGAATTGGGTACATCTGTGCTGTCCAGGCAAGCTAACCTGTAAGATGTAGGGCGTGTAACCTCCTTGATCATGAAGGGTCCTTCCCATGGGGTTGTGAGTTTGTGGACACCAGCCTGATTTGTCTTCCACTTCAGGACCAGGTCCTCGACCACAAAGAACCGCTCCTTGACGTTCTTGTTGTAGTACCTACGCAAAACAGCAAGGTATTTGGATGTACGTACGCAAGAATCGAGCCGCTTCTCTTCTACACTATTCACTTCTAGCTCCCGCACTTCATTGGCTTTGTCTTCGTCGAAGTTCTCTACCCATGCTGATATGAAGGCTATATCTACTGAGAGCACTGCCTCAGCGCCATAAACCATAAAGTATGGTGATACGCCGGTATTGCGACTGGGCTAGGTTCTGAGACCCAGACCATGGCTGGTAACTTTTTGAGCTATCTTCTAGGAGCTTTGTCATTCTCTCTATACATCCTCTTCTTAAGTGTGTCCAGGATCATACCATTTGCCCACTCGACCTGTCCATTAGCTCTAGGGTGTGCCACCGATACGTATTTTACTACTATGCTCCTTTCATCGTAGAAGTCCCAAAAAGCATTCCCAATGAACTGAGTACCTAGATCAGTGATGATGCTGTTGGGTATGCTGAAGTGGTGGATGACTTGGTCAAGGAATACGATAGCCTTTTCTAAAGATGCCTTGACTAGGGGCATGTACTCTATCCACTTGGAGAATTTATCGATCAGCATAAAGACGCATGTAAATTTCCTAGGGGCCGGTTTGAAAGGCCCGATCATATCCAGTCCCCAGCATGCGAAGGGCCACGAGGCTGGTATAGTCTGAATCTCGTGTGCTGGTACGTGGATTCTCTTGGCGAAAAACTAACAACCTTCATAATGGTGGACTAGCTTCTCTGCATCGTTTATGACTGACGGTCAATAGAACCCTGCTCGGAAAGCCTTGTCGACTAGCGTTCTCGAGGCCGCGTGGTTGCTACAGGAGCTAGAGTGGATTTTGTCTAGGAGATGTTCACCATCCTCCTGGGTTATACACTTCATCAAGATTTCCTCCTTCGCGTTCTTGCGCCATAATTTGCCATCGACGAGCAGATATTGCTTACTACGACGCATCAGGCATTCGTTTTCTGTTCGATCGGTGTAATTGCTACCATCTGTCAGGTACTTGATGAAAGGTACTCTCTAGTCAGGCATCTTAGTGGTCGAAGGTGGTTTGGTGGTGTTTGACGCCGAAACCGTAGCCACCAATGTCTGGTCTAGAGGCTTGTCGACCGTGGGATCTTCTTCTTTGATGGAGGGCGTGAGCAGGTCTTGAACAAATATGCTATGTGGGACTTTGGATCGGGATGATCCTAACTTTGATAGCGCATCTGTTGCTTGATTTTTGTCTCGGACCACATGTGTGTACTCGATGCCATAGAACTTGCCTTCCAGCTTTCTGATCGCTTTGTAGTATGCGTCCATCTTTTCGCTGGTCGTATCTCAGTCCTTGTTGAGTTGGTTGATGACCAGAGCTGAGTCTCCATAGACATAGAGACACTTAACACCGAGCTCGACCACAATGCGCAGACCGTGTAGGCATGCTTCATACTCGGCGGCGTTATTAGACGCTGGGAAATAAATCCTAAGGACATATCGGAGCTGCTCCTTGGATGGTGATACAAAAAGGACTCCTGCTCCTGCGCCATCAATGTTGAGAGAGCCATCGAAGTACATCTTCCAATACTCGGCGGGCCCCTGAGAGGCAGGTGTGCTTAAGTCTATCCACTCGACGATGAAATCGATAAGTGCCTGAGACTTAATTATAGTACGGCTTGCAAATTCCAAGGAGAAAGGGCATAGCTCCATTGCCCATTTGACGATGCGCCTGTTTGTATCCTTGTTGCGAATGATGTCTCCCAGAGGGTACTCGGTCATGACCACCACACGATATCCATCGAAGTAGTGTTTCAACTTTTGGGATGTAATTAGTATGGCATAGATTAGTTTCTAAATCTGTAGGTACCTGGTCTTGGATTCACTGAGCACCTCACTAATGAAATAAATTGGTCGCTGTACCTTGTAGATGTGGTCGGGCTCATCGCGCTCGACCACCATGGCAGTGGAGACCACTCGATTAGTTGCCATAATGTAAAGCAGGAGGGTTTCGTCTTCTCTGGGAGCAGTGAGGACCAGAGATGATGTAAGGAATTGTTTCAGTTGTGTAAAGGCAGCGTTTGCTTCCTCCGATCACTCAAACTTCTCAGTTGCTTTGAGCAGCTGGAAAAACGGTAGTCCTTTTTCGCCTAATCTGGATATGAAACGACTGAGGGCAGCCATGCATCCGGTAAGCTTTTGAACATCCTTCACCTTTTTGGGTGGCTTCATATCCAAGATAGCTTTTACTTTCTCTAGGTTAGGGTGTATGCCATCGTGACTGACGATGTTGCTAAGCAGTATACCAGATGGAACACCAAAGATGCACTTCTTTGGGTTTAATTTCCATTGGAATGTGTTAAGGGCTACAAAGGTACTATCTAGGTTGTCAACAAGGGTGTATGCTTCCTTGGTTTTAACAACTACATCGTCAACATAAGCTTCAATGAGGTCATCTTTTATCTCGTCTTTGAGGTAGGCCTATATGGCGCGTTGGTAGGTAGCCCCATTGTTCTTGAGCCCGAACAACATGGTCGTGTAGTAGTAGGCACCGAAGGGTGTGATGAAGGATGTCTTGATCTGGTCATCCTTTTTGAGAGTGATCTGGTGATAACCAGAGTAGCAATCGAGAAAGGAAAGCAGCTCACAACCGGTAGTTGAATCTACGACCTCGTCTATGTGAGGTAAGCCAAAGGGGTCTTTAGGGCAGTGTTTGTTGAGACCAGTATAATCAATGCACATTCTCTATTCCTTATTCTTTTTACGTACAAGAACCGGGTTGGCTAACCACTCTGGATGATACACTTCTTTTATAAACCCGGCTACTAAAAGTTGTGTAACTTCTACCCTAATAGCCTCTTTTTTGTCATGAGCGAACCATCATAGCTTCTGCTTGATGGGTTTGGCCTTGCCATCGACATTTAAGGAGTGCTCGATCAAGTTCTGAGGTACACCGGGCATGTCAGTGGGTTTCCATGTGAACACACTCATGTTGCTCCTCAAGAACCTGACGAGCACATCTTCCTATTTAGGATCCAGGTTGGCCCTGATAAGGGCTATTTTGCTGGGATCACCGTCGACCAGCTGGATCTCTTTGTGCTCTTTGGACTTAATGTTCTTGCGTGGGGCCTCGAGCTCTAGGATCTCTAGGTGGTCGGCCGGGGTCTGCTTGGCGTCGAGCGTGGTCTCGGCCATGCAAATAGATAGGTCATGAGCCTCTGCTATTTTGAAGCTATCATCCTCACAGGTGTAAGCTGCGTATATGTTGCCCCTGAGAGTTAGAACCCCCTTCTCAGTAGGCATCTTGAGGACCAAATACCTATAGTGAGGTATGGCCATGAACTTGGTGAGCGCTGGTCGGCCAAGGATAGCATGGTAGGTGCCTTCGAAGTCGGCGACCACAAAGTTGACATAGTCGGTGCAGAAGTGGTCTGGGGTACCAAATTGCACAAGTAGCGTGATCTGCCCGAGAGGTGTGGAGGTCTATCTGGGGAGAACACCCCAGAACTATGCCTCGTATGGCTTGAGATCAGCCTAGGTTATCTTCAAGGTTGGCAAACTATTCTTGAACAGTATATCGATGGAACTGTCACCATTGATTGGCACTCTATCGAACTGAACCTTGTTGATACAAGGATCGAGAACCAGAGGAAAATGCCCTGGCTTAGGTATTACAGCCCATTGGTCCTTTCTGCTGAAGGAGATCTCGTGGTGAGACCAAGGAGGGAGCCACGGATCGGTGATGAGGTTGTTGGGATTGGCCATGTTCAAGCAAGCGCGGGCAAGCAGCTTGCGCTCTTATTTGGTCTCGATGGACACTCTACCCCCAATGATGGTGTGGACGCGGTCGGTTGGCTTGACATACTTGTGACGAGGATCTACGTCTTCATCATCGTTGTCCTCATTACACTGCTCCCCTATGTCGTTAGGCTTGTCGGATTTATCCGAAGCCTGTTGGTGCATGTAGATGGATTTGAGAACACGACAATTCTCCATGGTATGGTTTGACTTGGGATGGAGCTGGCAGGGTCCTTTCAATGCTTTGGCATAGTCTTTTTCATAGTTGCGATGTCCACCACCTTTTTTAATGATGTTGACTTCACCGTCATCTTCCCGAGCACGCTTGCCCCTGTAATCGTCACGGCGATTACGCCGCTGATTACACTGGTCATGGTGGTCGCGAGAATCATTGCGCTGGTTGCGGCGATCAAAATTGTCGTTCTGACCACGGTTGTCGCGGTGGTCGTCGTGGTGTGGGGGGTGGTCGGAGCGTGGAACCCTTGCTGCTTCTTTGATGATTATCTTTTTAGCATCATCGGTGTCCGCATATTTTTTAGCAGTAGCTAGGAGCGCTATGACCGATTCAGGTCTTTTGCGGAGGAGCTTGTCCCTTAGGGCATCGTGGAAGCGGAGACCAGTGATGAAAGCTTCGATTGCCTTGTTCTCGGAGATTGATGGGACCTTGATGCGCATCTCCGAGAAGCATCGGACGTACTCATGCAGTGGCTCATCTTTGCGATCTTGAATCCGCTGCAGATCATATTTGTTGCTGGGTTGTTCGCAAGTAGCAATAAAATTGTCGATGAATGCTTGCTTGAGCTCTTGCCAAGAATCAAAGTAGTTGGCTGGCAAGCTGACTAACCATTGGTGGCCTGCATGGCTGATGGCGACTAGGAAGTAATTAGACATGATGTGCTCATCAGCCATGGCTGATCTGCACACGGTTTCGTAGAGCATGACCCATAACTCGAGGTTCTCCTTGCCATCGTACTTCTAGAGTTTTTCGAGCTTGAAGTTTTTTGGCCACATGACTTGGCGAAGGTGAGGAGTAAACTGCTTCAAACCCGAAGGGTCGTGGGTAGTATCATATTCCATACGGCGATAGCTTTCGTGGGATGCACGATCGTTGGCTCTTTGGTTAATGCGATCACGCAGATCGTGTTCTCCGAGGGAATGGCGGAGATCGTTATTGCCATCACGGCGATCCTGGTTGCCACCCTGGTTGACCCCACGACCACGGTTATCATGGCGATTGTCACGGTTGTCTCGTCGATTATCGTCCTGGTTGTTGCGGCGGTTGTCGTCATGGTAGTCGCGGTGGTTGTCGTCCCGACCACCATCATGACCACCGTTTCCGCCTTGACGGTTGTCTGGTGGGTCGTTGTTGTGCGAGCCACGTTGGTTGGTTGGCTGTGGGCGACTTGAGTACTAGCGACTACGGCTTGATTCGATTGAGATGGACGGAGCCCGGGCTTGGTTTGCAATCTCTGCAGTCTGGGCTATAGCAGCTGTCAGGTAAGCTTGTACATCATCACGAATTGCCTAGATTTCTAGGGTATTGGGTAGTCGTTGCATTGTCACCATAGCAACAGCTACGTTGGCGCTTAGAGTCCTGAAGACCTGCTTTTCCCCCACCCTATCAAAGGCATTGTTGAGATCGTGTGGCTGGAACCTTATACGTCGTGCCTCCTCGTCTGCCTCGGCTTCGACTTATCTACGATTAAACCGGTCAATATTGCGTGCTTCGCGTGCTAGCCTTTCTTGTTCTATTTCGCCAACTGCTGATGGTTCATCATTACTGACGACATTGATCAAGTCTCCTCGCCTTGGTGGGAAGGATGGGAATCGTGGGAAACCCGGGAGTGGTCTGGGATATCCAGATCGTATTCAACTTCTTCATTGTCACGATGCTGAAGCTTAGTGCGGACAGAGCCAATAGATGCGATGCTGGACGGGGAGCTTGAACCACCCTCTTGAACTATGTGGACCGATCCTTCTTGATACTCCTCAATCCGAACCATGTTGACGAAGTTGCGTGGCTTTGGCCGAGGTCGATGTATAAAACGCAGATCCGAGCAGTGTTGTATATTGTACGCGTAGTTGGAAGCAGTGTTTCGTAGGCCGTAGGGCTGAGCCTGGTAATTCTCCATCAAGGCTTCGCACTCGGAGAGCCGGAGACCCATTACGGGGGTTGGTCGGCGGCGAACGGAGCGCCCTTCAGGAGTAGACATGACCACAAGATCCGTACCGAGTCGTGCAGGATGACTGGCCCGAGCTGGTCGGGTAGGTCTATTGTGGGTAGTGGTTACCTGCTCGGTAGGTTGATTTTGAATCGAATCTACTAGAGCTAGGGTTTCAGCAAGCTTGGTGCCGACCCGATCGATGGAGTCAAGCAGGTCGGTGTTGTGGATCTGCCTCCCTTTGTAGCGAGGAAGCGAACGACGGGTTGTCGACGTGGCTAAAGGCGATGCTGTTGTGGCCAGAGCCAGATCCAACATGGTCGGAGCCATAGCTGATGCTGGTGAAGCAGTGGTCGACGCAGATTGGATCTGCGCCTCCTCCGTGGTCATGGCGATGAAGTTGTCGAAGCCAGTGGTCCAGGTGATCTGGCCGATAGTGAACGTGAGGCTGTTCGGCGTAGCCATGGAACCAAGGATGATGACCATCTTGTTTGTCTGGGGAACAGTACGCACACCCCCTACTTGGCGTGCCACTGTCGATAAAATATGGTCGGCAGTCTACTTAGGGGTATGCCCAAGGTAGTAGATTATCGGCAGATATGTGCGCAAGCTACGAACGAGATGGTGACGCAAGACAGACATTAGGTTTTATCTAGGTTCGGCCACCGTGAGGGCGTAATACCTACGTCCTGCGTCTGATTGTATTGCTGTGTCAATGAGATGATTTTTGAGAGGGGTCCCCTGCATGCCTTATATAGTCTGGGGGGCAGGGTTACAAATCTGAAAACTAATCTCAACCAGTTACAATTGCCATAGGTGGCCGGATAAGGATTCATATTCTAACCGACCAGGATCTTACTTGATCTCCAAGTCTGCCTTGATTCCTTACGCGGGACTCCGAGCAGATCGGCTGGGCCGCGCATCGTCTTCTAGTGGGCTGGACCCCCTGGTCCAGGCCGACCCAAACCTAGCCGTAAAGGTATAGGGGTTAATACCCCCATATAAACTGTGCAATTAGTTATTTTTTAGTCTATATTTAATACTCCATGTATGTGTCTAAATATTCGATGGAATAAAGAGTAAACTTTAAATAAGGCCTCGATGGGCACCAAGACTTCCCTGGAGAAGTTCCTGCCAGTTCTGAACTCTAGTGGATAAACCAGGCCACTGTTTGAAGTTTGAAAAAGGAAAATGTTTGGAGCTGGGAGTTTGGACTATACAAATCAAAGAACAGGATTTGTTTGGAGAAGTACCAAAATAGCACCCGATAAAAAAAAAAGGTGCTAAGGGAATGTGGAAATCCAATACCACAAGACAAGGCATGTTCAGACATATAGCAGGCGTCAAGTTGGAGAGCAGGATCACAGCAGAGCTGTCACTCTAACTTCTAAGCAATGGTACCCAACAGTTGCTCACCAACACAGGTCTTATTATATAAATCAATCTCATTCGGCCACTTACAGATAAATTGTAGTCATAATCAATCAACTATAGAAAATACCCAACACTACCAAAAAGCTAAATCACCAAACCCTCAATCGGTCAATCCCAATTTGGAAAGCTTCCATGGCCACTGAAAAAGGTATTATATCAAAGCTCATTTGCCAATAACCACCACAGTTATTAGGATAAAACTATCTAAGTAGTCATGATAATAATTTTAGAATCTATCAGAAGAAAGCCCATAACTGACAACAGCAACATGAAAAGTGCATATATTCCACCTTTCGTCAGGTATTAGATAGAGCACCTACCAGATTTTGGCAACACTACGAGGAAGTAACATTAGAGAATTTATTTTGATTTTCTAGATTGATTAGCCCAAATCAGTTCCTAGTTTCCTGTGCTTTCGGAGGACCAAACAACTATCAAACAACCTTTTCAACACCAATACTTTTTTTTAGAATTCTAGGGCCGAGGCTCCGTCTTTTAACAATTGCCAAAAGACAGTATAGCAGTTTACAGCACAACAGATGGAAAGACCACCTGTTTACATAACATCATAAACGCCAAAATCTTAGAAACACCATAAAGACTCCTCAGGCTATCTTCAACAGGAGACTCTTCTTCTCTGACGTCGGTTGCACTGAGGAGAAAGGAGGAAGATCTAGGGTTTAGGGCGAGCCCACCGCAGCGCGTGTGGGGATCAGGGCACCGTTGCCCAGGCCGCTCGACGGTGGTGCACTCAGCCTAGGGCGAGCACGCGCGTCGACAAGGGGACCGGCGACGGTGCCGCTGCGCTGCTTTTTCTCTTCCGGCTGCGGAGAGAAGAGGAAAGGGAGGGAGAACCGAATGAGGTTAGGGTTCAGGAGCCGCGGTCGTGAACGCCGTTTTGATCCACCGAGGAGCGCAGAAGGCCATCAGATCACGATGAATGGACAGCGTTCGTTGGACCGGATTTGGCCCAGGCGAGCGAGAGAAATCCCGGCCCAGGCCCAGGTTGTGGCCTGGGCACGGGGGAGCGCGGGCGCGAGCGGCTGCCGTGGGCCGATTTTGCTGCTGGGCCATGACAGTGCGCAGCGCGCGAGCGGTTTCGGCCCAATTGCACAGTACCGATTAGAATTAATTTATTCATTTTTAGAAGCCAAATTTTTTATGATTTTTGTCTAGTTTAAATCTCTGTCAAAATTTGAACCAACAGGATAATTTTTTCAGAGAGTAGATGAGTACAGTAAAATGCTTTTAAAAAGTAGATAAATAATTTTTCATGTTTCCGCTGCAATGTTAAAACTTATTATCTTTTAATTAAATTTGAACCAACAGGAGAATTTAATTTGAAGAGCAGTCATTTTTTGTCAGTAAATTATAATATTGTTATTTTTCTGACCAACATTGATAATAGCAATATTATAATGTTTATTCATAAGCTTTTCATGCATTAATTTTATTTCCGTCCAACGGTGATGTAGAATTAGTGTATAAAAATATTGTATGTTTTAATTTTGACCAACGTTAAATTAAAGCATGCAATTATGATGTCATATTTTCTCACTATCTCTGACGGTGTTTTTCAGGACTCAACCCAATGGTATTTATCTCGCACATACCACCTCTTGAAGGGGCAACTATAGGGTATGGCGAGAGAAGTATTGTCGGTGTTTCGAGTAAACACCAACGAGTAAATTTGTATTATAGCGCGTCTGGCCTGGATGGTGTGCTAAAAAGACACAAGGTTTATACTGGTTCAGGCAGAATATCCCTACGTCCAGTTTGTGGCTGCTGCTCGTGTTATTAGCACTAAAAAGTTTTTAGTAGGGGTTACAAATGGGCGAGAGAGGGACAGGTCCCAAGTCTCTAATGGAAAGATCGAATGGGTGCCGAGAGCTTGGTCACTGCTCAGCTACGTGTTCGAGGTTCGATGCTAGTGGTTCTGTAGTGATGCGGTATGATGTGCGATGTGGTGAACCGATGCCCTTAGAGGGGTTCTCTGCTTTCCCTTTTATAGGCCAAGGGAGAGCACGGGTTACAGATGGGAGAAAAAAGAAAAAACGAGAGGCAAAGGAAGTCCTTCAGGGTCGTCGGGTCTTCCTTTTCCTCCGTGCGGGCCCTGCTGACATGGCAGGTGGTGATAGGGACAGCCCCACGCCAGACGCATGTCCGCTAACCATGACAGGGCCATGCTGGGCACCTATCCGCTGACGATAACATGTCCTAGCATTGTTAGTGGGATGTCACGTCCCATTCCACCCCAACGGGCGACGCGGTGAACCAGCGTGCTAATCAGCGGCCGTACAGGGAGCAGGCAGCACAGTGACCGCGCATCTGTTACTGTGGGCGATGCAAGTTCCCTAGAATGACATGTCGTGGGGATGGGTCATGTTGAGATGTGACTGCTCCCTGCACGATGCTAGAAGTTTGACCTTGGGTCACACCTTCTGGACCATAGTTGATGAGGACTTGGACACCCTTGCTGGGATCCCGATCGTCTGTCAGGTGATGGTAACTATCGTTGTGGTGGAGAATGACACACCAATCCGGCTTTAGATCGAAAGATCGAACCCGGCAATCTTAGCACCACAGCTCCTTTGGTTATCAACCAAGTCATGGACCAGGTTGACCTCACCAAGAAGGTTAATCTTTGCCTACGCAATGAAGAACACAAGCAAGAACAAGAAAGAATGCAACCAAATTGCAGATGAATGATTATCTCATGAAATTGGGGTCTCACAAACCGATGAACGGCGAAACTATTCTTAGTTTGAAAAAGGAAAATGTTTGGAGCTGGGAGTTTGGACTATACAAATCAAAGAACAGGATTTGTTTGGAGAAGTACCAAAATAGCACCCGATAAAAAAAAAAGGTGCTAAGGGAATGTGGAAATCCAATACCACAAGACAAGGCATGTTCAGACATATAGCAGGCGTCAAGTTGGAGAGCAGGATCACAGCAGAGCTGTCACTCTAACTTCTAAGCAATGGTACCCAACAGTTGCTCACCAACACAGGTCTTATTATATAAATCAATCTCATTCGGCCACTTACAGATAAATTGTAGTCATAATCAATCAACTATAGAAAATACCCAACACTACCAAAAAGCTAAATCACCAAACCCTCAATCGGTCAATCCCAATTTGGAAAGCTTCCATGGCCACTGAAAAAGGTATTATATCAAAGCTCATTTGCCAATAACCACCACAGTTATTAGGATAAAACTATCTAAGTAGTCATGATAATAATTTTAGAATCTATCAGAAGAAAGCCCATAACTGACAACAGCAACATGAAAAGTGCATATATTCCACCTTTCGTCAGGTATTAGATAGAGCACCTACCAGATTTTGGCAACACTACGAGGAAGTAACATTAGAGAATTTATTTTGATTTTCTAGATTGATTAGCCCAAATCAGTTCCTAGTTTCCTGTGCTTTCGGAGGACCAAACAACTATCAAACAACCTTTTCAACACCAATACTTTTTTTTAGAATTCTAGGGCCGAGGCTCCGTCTTTTAACAATTGCCAAAAGACAGTATAGCAGTTTACAGCACAACAGATGGAAAGACCACCTGTTTACATAACATCATAAACGCCAAAATCTTAGAAACACCATAAAGACTCCTCAGGCTATCTTCAACAGGAGACTCTTCTTCTCTGACGTCGGTTGCACTGAGGAGAAAGGAGGAAGATCTAGGGTTTAGGGCGAGCCCACCGCAGCGCGTGTGGGGATCAGGGCACCGTTGCCCAGGCCGCTCGACGGTGGTGCACTCAGCCTAGGGCGAGCACGCGCGTCGACAAGGGGACCGGCGACGGTGCCGCTGCGCTGCTTTTTCTCTTCCGGCTGCGGAGAGAAGAGGAAAGGGAGGGAGAACCGAATGAGGTTAGGGTTCAGGAGCCGCGGTCGTGAACGCCGTTTTGATCCACCGAGGAGCGCAGAAGGCCATCAGATCACGATGAATGGACAGCGTTCGTTGGACCGGATTTGGCCCAGGCGAGCGAGAGAAATCCCGGCCCAGGCCCAGGTTGTGGCCTGGGCACGGGGGAGCGCGGGCGCGAGCGGCTGCCGTGGGCCGATTTTGCTGCTGGGCCATGACAGTGCGCAGCGCGCGAGCGGTTTCGGCCCAATTGCACAGTACCGATTAGAATTAATTTATTCATTTTTAGAAGCCAAATTTTTTATGATTTTTGTCTAGTTTAAATCTCTGTCAAAATTTGAACCAACAGGATAATTTTTTCAGAGAGTAGATGAGTACAGTAAAATGCTTTTAAAAAGTAGATAAATAATTTTTCATGTTTCCGCTGCAATGTTAAAACTTATTATCTTTTAATTAAATTTGAACCAACAGGAGAATTTAATTTGAAGAGCAGTCATTTTTTGTCAGTAAATTATAATATTGTTATTTTTCTGACCAACATTGATAATAGCAATATTATAATGTTTATTCATAAGCTTTTCATGCATTAATTTTATTTCCGTCCAACGGTGATGTAGAATTAGTGTATAAAAATATTGTATGTTTTAATTTTGACCAACGTTAAATTAAAGCATGCAATTATGATGTCATATTTTCTCACTATCTCTGACGGTGTTTTTCAGGACTCAACCCAATGGTATTTATCTCGCACATACCACCTCTTGAAGGGGCAACTATAGGGTATGGCGAGAGAAGTATTGTCGGTGTTTCGAGTAAACACCAACGAGTAAATTTGTATTATAGCGCGTCTGGCCTGGATGGTGTGCTAAAAAGACACAAGGTTTATACTGGTTCAGGCAGAATATCCCTACGTCCAGTTTGTGGCTGCTGCTCGTGTTATTAGCACTAAAAAGTTTTTAGTAGGGGTTACAAATGGGCGAGAGAGGGACAGGTCCCAAGTCTCTAATGGAAAGATCGAATGGGTGCCGAGAGCTTGGTCACTGCTCAGCTACGTGTTCGAGGTTCGATGCTAGTGGTTCTGTAGTGATGCGGTATGATGTGCGATGTGGTGAACCGATGCCCTTAGAGGGGTTCTCTGCTTTCCCTTTTATAGGCCAAGGGAGAGCACGGGTTACAGATGGGAGAAAAAAGAAAAAACGAGAGGCAAAGGAAGTCCTTCAGGGTCGTCGGGTCTTCCTTTTCCTCCGTGCGGGCCCTGCTGACATGGCAGGTGGTGATAGGGACAGCCCCACGCCAGACGCATGTCCGCTAACCATGACAGGGCCATGCTGGGCACCTATCCGCTGACGATAACATGTCCTAGCATTGTTAGTGGGATGTCACGTCCCATTCCACCCCAACGGGCGACGCGGTGAACCAGCGTGCTAATCAGCGGCCGTACAGGGAGCAGGCAGCACAGTGACCGCGCATCTGTTACTGTGGGCGATGCAAGTTCCCTAGAATGACATGTCGTGGGGATGGGTCATGTTGAGATGTGACTGCTCCCTGCACGATGCTAGAAGTTTGACCTTGGGTCACACCTTCTGGACCATAGTTGATGAGGACTTGGACACCCTTGCTGGGATCCCGATCGTCTGTCAGGTGATGGTAACTATCGTTGTGGTGGAGAATGACACACCAATCCGGCTTTAGATCGAAAGATCGAACCCGGCAATCTTAGCACCACAGCTCCTTTGGTTATCAACCAAGTCATGGACCAGGTTGACCTCACCAAGAAGGTTAATCTTTGCCTACGCAATGAAGAACACAAGCAAGAACAAGAAAGAATGCAACCAAATTGCAGATGAATGATTATCTCATGAAATTGGGGTCTCACAAACCGATGAACGGCGAAACTATTCTTGATAGAATAATCTAAGCAAAACCCAAACCCTAATGATAGTAGTGGCATATGATTATAAAGGTCTTAGGGTCATCGCCTACCCTAGACGCATCCCCTAATGGGCCCAAACACGATACACGGTCCAACGGACCAAAAGAAGGTGTTGCAGCACCCTGGCAGATTTTGGAGGCTAACTTGTTTCGATGATTCCTGATGATTCCGAAAAGCTTTTGATGTGAAACCACTTGGATTGGCTTCCTTATCAAATTATCTTTCCATCCATATGTGGATCATCGAAAACAGAGTCCGGATGTGTCCTGAGTGACTAGTTTAAGGTAGACTGGTCCTGGATTCCGAGGCAGACTCGAACTTGAGTTGCTTTGGGCCTCCACCTCGGGGACTCGAACCGAATTAGCCTTGGGCCTCCTTCTTGACTTGGACACCCTTGCTGGCCTCCTTCCCCTCCATCCCATGCACCAAACATGGTCATATGCATGGGTGTCATGTCCTCATCATCCTCCCCTTCTTGATGAAAAGCCGTCCTCAGAGTCGATTGTGCTTGAAACTGATCCTGCACAACATAAATGCGAACGGGGTTGTGAGGACAAAGAAAACTAAAATAATTGTGAGAAGGAACATGATCATGTTTCTAAGTTTCTAGCATGTCATCTTGCATAAAAATTTTAGCAAGCATGTAGACTCCATGATCCGAATGCACACGATGTATGTCAACACTATCCTGCAAAAGATTAGAACTAACAAAAGACAATGCAGGAATAGATGGTCGAGCAGACATAGGTAGTAACCAACAATGCTCCCCTTCTTGGAAGTGAACTTGTTTCTTTAAGGAACATGAGAAAATGTTTGTATTATTATGGCTGCCCTCTAAACAATCATAATCTTGTACAACAAAAGGAGAATTCATATTATTACGAATGTATACTCGATGTATCATATATTGTCCCTTGTTATATCTGCCAATAACATGATATGTGTGTTTAGAAAACCAAGGCAAATCAGCATATTTAAAAAGGCTCTCTTCCAAACAATCTAGGTTACACAAAATATCAAATTTAATGTAACCCAAAGTATGTAAAGAAGACAACAGTTTGAACTCATCAATTTTAGTAACAATATGAATAACATGTTTATTTTCAGCACAAGTCACTGGTTCCAAAACATGTAAAACTGAAGCATCTTCAACCAATTCATCTTTGTCACAAGGAACATCAAGCAAATTATCATGGGACAAAGATAAATCAAGAGAGGGTTCCACTAACAATTGCTCTATGTCAGCATGGTTTGTGGAAAATTTTAGTACATTAAGACAATTTTCACCTTCCATGAGTGTAGGACCATGGGCATTACCTATGTTCTTAGCAGAAGTAATAGGTGCATAGTGAAGTAATGGTTCTGAATTTGCATATGAGGTTGTGAGCTCCTCATTTTCTTCCACGTCATCCTCTCGCTTATGTACATTATTCTGCAGAAGGTTAGTCATAGCAAGAGGAATAACAACAGACTCTTCCTCTAAATGGTGCACCTCAGCATATAAAGTCAAAACAGGAGGTGGATTAACAAAGGTTTCTCGCATAAGAAGTTTCATATCATTCCAAGTTTGAGGTTTATTAGAAGGATCTAAAGACTCCCACCAAGATAAAGCAGAATGTCGCAAAACACTAGCTGCATTTTTACCTTCCTCCTTGGACACATAAAGCGAGTAGCAAATATGTTATCGATGGCAATTTCCCACTCCATGTACTCATCAGCACCTATACCATCATAAGTCGGTGGATACGAACAACCTGTCATTGTAAACACAAAAACAAGGAACAAATGGTGAAAGTTATCCCTACCAAATGACTACATGGTTGCAGTGGTGTCACTTTTCACAGCAAGTGAAAGCGTCTTACCAAGCTCTTACAAAGTTCTTACCAACGCAAGCAGTGGTGGTACAACCGGTGGCTAGTTCATGATACCTGTGAGGCAGTGGTACCGAGATTGCAAAGCCCTTTTTCTGTACTGATCTGAAGAATTTGTGGAGCTTAGAAGGCAAGCAAAGAGTAATATGTATATCTAGCATACAAGTCAGTAACAGAAAGTAATGCTGAATTATAGTCCAAAGTACTTATTCTCGTTGCTGGTCTAAAATGTTCTAAGTACCAGGTGTGTGACAAAAGTATGGTGGATATAAAGGTGATAGGTGTGTGCAAAACAAGTATGGTGGATGGAAACAGCAACACAAATAAAGAACTAGACAGCACACGCTAACATAACTCACTTTGGTCTTCTCTATGTGCTCCTCTAGATAGTGTTCCTCTTTTGTCCCTCTCTTTTTTTCTATTTTTTAGGTTGTCGTTGTTTTTTTGAAATTTTGACTTTTTTATTTTATTTTTTAATATTTTTCCTTTACTTAGGAGCACAAAATAAGTAACCACAGAAAATATGAGCTGAAACAAGTGTAAGACGTGGCCTGTGGAATTTTTAGAAAACTTGCTCAAAATCGACAAAAACCTTATGACCACGACAAGAGGATCTTGTGACCACTTTTTGACCAATCTAAAATTTCTGAACCCCAACAACACAGGGGATGGACGGATCCAAAAATTTTTTCTGATTAATTTTGATATATGGAACGTCAAAATCGGATTTCGTATGCGAAAACTAGACCAATTTTAAGAATTGGCTCCGAATTAGAGGACAAAACGGGAACAATGTGCGCAAAACTGGTCACAACAGCAAAGATTTGATGGAAACGATGGGGAAAACATACGAACTAGACTCTAACATGATCTAACCAGCAACAAGACCTCGACCAGAACACAAACTCAACACGACAGACTCTGAAACTGAAATATGCAAAGGCTATGGCGCGGAAGGTTCTAGGATAGAAAAAACGAGTATGGCACTGGACTATGGGATGAATGCGAAACACTCAAACTAGGGAATAAATGTGAACCTGATGGTATACCTTAGCTCTGATACCACTTAATGGAGACGGGGATCCCGATCTTCCGTTAGGTGATGGTAACTATCGTTGTGGCGGAGAATGACACACCGATCTAGCTTCAGATCAAAAGATCGAACCCTACAATCTTAGCACCACAGCTCCTCTGGTTATCAGCCAAGTCACGGACCAGGTTGACCTCACCAAGAAGGCTAATCCCTGCCTATGCATTGAAGAACACAAGCAAGAACAAGAAAGAACGCAACCAAATTACAGATGAATGATTATCTCACGAAGTTGGGGTCTCACAAACCGATGAACGGCGAAACTGTTCTTGACAGAATAATCTAAGCAAAACCCAAACCCTAATGACGACAGCAGCGTATGATTATAAAGGTCTTAGGGTCATCGCCTACCCTGGACGCGCCCCCTAATGGGCCCAAACACGATACACGGTCCAACGGACCAAAAGAATGTGTTGCAGCACCCTGACAAATTCTAGACACTAACTTATTTCGATGATTCCCATTGATTCCGAAGAGCTTTTGATGTGAAACCACTTGGATTGGCTTTCTTATCAAATTATCTTTCCATCTATATGTGGATCATTGAAAACAGAGTCTAGATGCATCCTGGGTGACCAGTTTAAGGTAAACTGGTCCTGGATTCCGAGGCAGACTCGAACTTGAGTTGCTTTCGGCCTCCACCTCGGGGACTCGAACCGAATTAGCCTCGGGCCTCCTTCTTGACTTGGACACCCTTGCTGGCCTCCTTCCCCTCAATCCCATGCACCAAACATGGTCATATGCATGGCCAGCCCTCAGACATCGAGCGAGATAGAGCTAGCCCTCAGACGTCGAATGAGGCAGAGCCAGCCCTCGAACATCGGTGAGGCAGAGCCAGCCCTCGAACGTTGGGTGAGGCAGAGCCAACCCTCGGACATTGGGCGAGGCGGAGCCAACCCTCAGGGGTCGGACAAGGCGGAGCCAACCCTCAGGAGTCAGCCGAGGTGGAGCCAACCCTCGGGGGTCGAGCGAGGCGGAGCTCGTGGCCACACCATCCATCGATGCAGAGCCAACCCTCGGGGGTCAGACGAGGTAGTCCCTGGCCTTAGTGGCCGGACGAGGTGGAGCCCAGCAAGAGGTGTAGTCATGCTCTTGATCGCACGGATGACTCAATGTTGATGGTCATTAGCTCCTCCTCTTAGGATACCCTAGTATTAGTCCCTGATACTAGCCCCTGAGCCCCCAGGTGATTCAAGTTGAATCGCCTAGGGGATTTTTTGACTTACCAGCGGGTGCGTGCGAGCACACCCGGTGGGTGTAGCCCCCGATCCTGCGGAGTAGAATACTCCTTTGAAGGTTTTTTCAAAAGGGAGGACTCTGAGGGCCCTGGCCTTCTATTGTTGCCCACGGCGTGTCCTGAGGATGGTGATTCCTTCTTGCTGAGGTCGGACCCTTCATGGGTATGGTCATGAGATTTGGTGGTTTGTTAGCTAGATAGTTTAATTGGGGTCTCAGCATCCTGTTCACGGGGATCTGGCTAGGGTCAGCCTAGCTGAGACTCGATCGTGGGTCAAGATGCCCATGGCGCTTGTTCACCTAGGTATCGGCTGCTTGCGAGCCCATCCCTTATCCTAAGGGTACCGAGAGAAGTTGTTGAACCCATTGATGGGCCTAGCCTTAAAACTCTAGGGCCCGAATAGGCCATAGAGGTGTATTTCGATCTGTATTCCCTTTACTCGTGGCGAGTCATGGCCCGCTCAGGGAGGCGAAACGTCCGGCGAGTCTTCTGAGGGAAAGGATAAGGATTGCGTGTGCATATCCCACAGCATGACGTTGTGATAGATCATGGCAGGCGTAGAGATCTAGGTGGGCGGTTGGTTTCCTCGCATCCATTGCCCCTATAAAACCAAAGGGTTTGCCCCTAGGGTTTCATACCTCGCCTCCTTGCCTTCGCATCTGCAACCTCCACCACTAATCACCTAGGCTCCCCACATTCGCGTCTTAGCCACCGTCAAGCTCGCATTCACCCACCCCCATCTTCAAATGGATCCTTGGGGCTGCTCTAACATCACCTTCCAGCGTATGGAGGGTCTTGTCCATCGTGGTCTTCTCTATGCATAGACCGTGGCCGAGGAGTGGTTGCTGCCCGGCGAGGAGAACATGCCATTGCCTCCCAATGGCTACATGGTGTCATTTGCTCACTTCCATGAGCACAGGTTTGCCACCCCTGCCCATAGATTCCTTTGAGGGCTACTGTACTACTACAAGATAGAGCTATAGCACCTCAATCCCAATGGGATCCAACACATGGTGGCGTTCGTCGCCCTGTGTGAGGGATTCCTAGGGATCAGCCCCCACTTTGATCTATGGCAGCACTTCTTTGTTGTCACCCTCTAGAAGAAGAGGGAGAAGAAGTAGGAGCAGAATACGTGATGGGATGTGTCGGCATCAACCTCCGGAATAACTAGATCGGTGAATACCCATCAATGTGGCTGTCGACCTCCAACAAGAGGTGGCATTCGCATTGGTTTTATCTCAAGAATGACACCGCCGCCCCCTTGCCAGAGTTCACTAGGCACCTAATCGAAGAGGCCCTAGATTCATGGAGGAAGTTGGGGGGTCCTAGAGAAGGACAAGAAGAAAATCCAAGACCACCTCACCTCCATCCGCATCATGAAGGAGAAGGGGCTAAAGGGGTCGGGCATCATCAGTGCCTACCACGTGAGGAGGGTGGCGCCACTAATGAGGCATGCGCTTCCCCTATACGCGATGGCTCTTGAGGCATCATTTGATGGGACGACACTTGCCGAGGGGGCGCTCTCCTCCTCTAAAGTCACGCAACGCATAAAGGAGGTGATGGAGCCTTCTCGGGACGACATGGGTGCCCCCCTTGATTTTGTGTACCTAGTGCCGAGGCATCCCCTAATGTGGCCAGAATTAGGATACATCATCTTTGTAAGTTTTCCCTTTCTCATGCCTCCTCTTCAATTGAACTCCCGACCCCTTGATACTAACATTGAGATTGGGGGACCAGCCGAGGGACCTTGTCCTCACGGATCACCTAGCTCCATTGCCGAGGGATTCATCCATGAGGGCAGCAAATCGTGCTGAGGGCGAGCGGCTTAGGAAGGCAAAGGAGGACAAAAGGAAGAAGAGGCAGCGGAAGCTATAGGCGCAGGAGCGAGGGGAGGATACTGACAACGACGACGACGATGAGGAGGATAATGAAGAGGTAATTGCCGACACCAAGTGAGATGACCTAGAGAGCAAGGATATGCTGATAGGTATCCACTCATCCTTGTAGGGGTTGGGACCCTTCCCGTTTCATGGAGGGGAAGGCGTGTCCATGAGGCCGACGGAGATGGGCCAAACCATTGGCCTGCCTCAGAAGCCAACAGGGGCAGGCGGATCTGCTACTACACCCGAGGTGCCAGTGGAGGAGGGTGGCTCCACCGCCACGCCCCTAGATGCAAGGGGAGTGAGCCCCTCTGCCCGGGAGCAGGGGGCGGGCTCAAAATGGCCTCACCCCGATGAGGCGGAGCAGGGGTCTAGGGGTTCACCCCCAAATGTGTCTGCCGCCCAATAACATTGATGTAAGTCACCATCTCCTCTATTTTTTTCTATTTTCATCGTGACTTATGCTTTTCTTTCTTGCAGCATCCTGAGGCGGCACAATCTTTTGGTGCTGGCGCCAAAGAAGAGCATCGGCCTCCAATCAGGGCGGCAACCGTCGGTTGGCATTACGCCCATTTTGGGTGGGAGCAATGCTGGTGCGACTGCCTTGCGGGTCATGTGCCGCCCACGGTGGTGCCTGTGCCCTCGGTGGGACAAGCGGGCACTAGGGCTCGAGGGACGCCCTTGGAGGTCGCTGAGCAGCTGGTGACGGAGGTGATATCGTTGCGATGATGGGGTGGATGAAGCTACTAGTCGAGGCCCCACTGACATAGGCAGATGTAACCATGGTGGTGCCTAAGGCAGTGGCGTGACCCACACCTCCGGTGGCCCAAGTGATGGAGCCTGACATGGGCCAGACGGAGGGGGCGTGGCCAAGGGGTCCCCGGACATTGTGGTGGTGGCAGAGAGGACTGGCGAGGAATCATCCCTAGCCTTAATGTCAGGGGGTAGCCACTTGTCCATGTGGGACGTTCCCCTGCTCCAGTGGATGAATCTGTAGGACCCGACATCGACAATCTTTGCCTTTAATGATGCCGCTAAGAGCATGGAGTAGGAGAGTCTCAACGAGGAGACTACGGCTGCATGGGAAGCCTTGGACCATGCCCGGGTGCCCTACGTGAAGTTGTCATTCCTACTAGCTGGGTATTCACATGATCTTGCCTCTTGCCCTCTTCTTTCTTCATGTATTTTTGTGTTTTGGCCATGATCTTTTTTCAGTCCCTTATCGCTCACAGCTGGGAGAAATCCTAGTTCCTTCGTGAGCAGAAGGAAAATTGGGACCACCTCGTTGAAGAGGCACAGCTGCATGGGGATGTGACCACCCAGCTCATTGCCGCCTAATAGAGGGTGGCTAAGCTAACTCCCCTTATTGAGGAGGTGGACAATCTCCAACTGTAGGAGGCCAAGGCCCGTCAGCATGCGAATGAGGCTGAGAGGGCGTTCGAGGCCCTATCGGTGAGGTCATAGTAGGATGATGAGTAGGCTGCCAAAGTCAGGAGGGAGTGGGATGAGCTTCTCTAGAAGGATGTCGAGACCCACTGGTAGATCCTTGACCTTCTAGCCGAGGTTGAGAGGGAGCAGGAGCTGAGGCTGGGAGCTGAGGAGAAGCTCGTGGCCCTAGAGCAGAGGGCAAGTTAGGATGCTAAGGCGATCGCTCGGCTATGTAAGGAGCAGGATGAGTTGCTCCAAACTATGGAGAGGCTCCGCTCGGAGCATGGTGTGGCCCACGAGGAGCGCGACTAGGCTATTCAAGAGCACAATGACACGTAATAGAAGATTGGCTCCCTCCAGGTCAAGCTTGGAATCATGACAACCTAGAGGATGGATGCCGAGGGTGTCTCTACCGAGCTAGCCGCAGAGCTCGCCAAGGTGAGGAGGAACCTTTAGGTGGAGAGCGAGGAGCTCGATATCCTAAGCGCTGCCCTCGGAGTGGTCTGTGACAACCTAGAGGAGGTACGGTCGAAGGGGACCAATTCACTCATGGCTCGTACCATCGAGATCACGGCACGGGTGTGCCAGCTCGAAAGGAACACCCTTTGCATGGGGGTCAACCAAGCCTTTGCAATTGCTCATTCTCATTATGTGGACATCATCGACTTGGAGACGATGAGCCTTGGCTTTGCGCCTGGATACGAAGCCCATGAGATGGATGAGATAGAGACGGCGGTGGCGCCTCTTGCGTGGGACCTAGCGAACAAAATTGAAGACATAGTTCTCCCTTGGATGGGCTAGTTAGTCAAATAGGTCGGATGATCATTATTATAATCAGTGGACTAGTGCCGACCCTTATGTATCACAAAAAACAAACTTGTTATTTCGTTTCATTTGATTGAACTTGTTTTTCCTCCCTTTTTGTGTGCGAAAAGGGGCTTATGCATTTTGGCCCTTCTGTACATCAAGACCATAGGGCTCGAGGTGTAGGAGGGAAACTCTGTTTATGTTGGTGAGCAAAGATACCATAGCCGTCGAGGCATAGGTTTCTTGCAGTCCGACCAGGCCTGTTCAGTTATTTGTTTCCGCAGTCCTTGCCACTAGGTTTAACGTGAGGAAGAGGCCAGGTGTGGCAACTGTTTCAAAAAAGGGTGTATTTATACCCTTATCATCCCCCGAGTGAGATCCGACCCCTTGCCATTATAGGGGTCGAATGTCACTGAAGATCGAGGAGAGGATGGCGAAACTAGTGGGAGAAAGCACCTCTTGTACTCGCACATACCCCCTCCCTAGGATATGAGCTATCGTTCTATGACTGCGCGTTTGGTCTCCTTGCAAGTCCAACTTTCCTCAAGCTCCCACGCGTAGCAGGGGTTCGGTCGAGGTTTGGTTTGTCTTTGTGATTGTTGCCCTATCTGAGGTTTCCACAACCGAAGGGGTTGATCTAACATCACTTGTTTCGATGGCTCGAGTGATGCGCTCGGTGAGCTCGCTAATGGGCATGTTCAAGTGGAATCTGGATCCATCATTTGTGACAGAGTCGGCAAAGCCCTCATGTGGCATTCCACTATTCCTTAACCTGCCTTCCAACAGATGCCCCCTCAATGGGGATTCTATGGGCTCGGCTGGAGGTTAGGATCGAACGAGAAGGTTGAGATGACCTTGTCCGCCTGTAGGCAGGGTGGGCGAAGGCCACAAGGGTTTATCTGCATTTTCTTCCCTAGCTCTTGTTCGACGCGAGGCGGCCTTGGGCCCTCTGTGGGTCAGCCTTCGAACCCTAGTCTCCTGATTTAGGGTCAAGCGGCCTAAGCCCCATTGGTTTTGGTAGGGGTCGGCCGTGTTCCATGCATCACTCCATCCTTGGTTTCTGCAACTAGAGGGGCTAAGCTAACGACACTTCTCTCAATGGCTTGAGTGTCATGCTCGGTGAGCTCACTAATGAGCATGTTTGAGTGAAGTCTGGGTCCATCATCCACTGACAGGATTGGCAAAGCCCTCATGTGGCACTCCACTACTTCTTAACCCACCTCCTAGCAGATGCCCAAGCCGTTTGATAGGCTCGGGTGGCCCATGGGCCTCTCCTCGATGGAGATTCGGTGGGTTTGGCTCAAGGTTAGAATTGAACAAGAAAGGTCAAGATGTCCCTATCTGCTTCTAAGCGGGGTTGGGCAAGGCCGCTGGGGCTCATCTTAGTTTTTCTCCCCTAGCTTTGTTTGATGCAAGGTGGCCTTGAGCCCTTTGTGGGCCGGCCTTCAAACCTCGGTCGGTCACCGCTCATATCAAATGAGAGACTATCGCTTTGTGACGTGACGTGAAGCGTTGTGATGCATCAATTGCATATGCAATGCTTGGGTGTTTGGGATGAATGAATGAATGAGAATGGATGAATGAATGATCATATAATGGAAAAGAAAAGGTGGGGGTTGGTAAAGTTACCTCGATGGCTCGAGCGACGGGTTCGAGGAGCTCTTACCGGATATGTCCATGTAGGAATTGGATCCAACGTTCATGATGGGGTCGGCATAACCTGTATGGTGTATCCCACTGCTCCCTATCCATCTCTTCAGCAGCGGCACAGGCCGTTCAATTGACTTGGGTGACCTGCCAGCTTCTCCTCGATGGAGATTTCGTAGGTAGGCCCCTCTAAACCCTTCCCGAGAAGGTGGAGGCTAAAGCTCAGGGTGTCAAGACATAGACTCTGATCACGTTGGTAAGTGAAAATGCCATACTATTGGGGTGTAGGGTCCTAGCGGTCTGACTAGGTTCACTCAAAGTGTGTGCCCGCACACCATGCCTCTAGTTTTTTAACATAAGGAGGGGTCGGGCGTAGAAAATGTCTACCGAATAGACACTCTTGCCAGCCCTCGAGCGAAGTCCAACCCTCCGCCGTTGCTGGGGTCAGAGGCTCGGTAGCAAAATTAATGCATAAAATAGGAGTGTTTGTCTCTCGGCAGCGACCTTGAGCCATTCGATCGACCTAGGCACCAGTTTTACCTCGATGGTAGGAGCGATGGGTTCAGGAAGCCTTTACCATATATGAGCAAGATCTAGGTCCATCGTTCATGACAGGGTTGGCATAACCCATGTGGGGCATCCCATTGTTCCCTACCCATTTCTCAGTAGTGGCCAAGCCATCCGGTCGACTTGTGTTACCCGCTGAGATAAGACTTTCCTGCAGAGATAAAGGATGAGAACATCCCATGCAAGAATTTAGTTAGGTAGATAAGCCAGGCGGAGAAACTTGTAACAAATGGATAAGCTCTTAGGTTTTGTTATAGCAAACAACTTTTTAGCTCTTTTCTCTTTTTTGAATAAAAAGGTTAGCGCACTCCGACCCTTTTTGTCGTTAAGGTCGTAAAAGCTTGGAGTACAGGTGAGCCAATTCTGATCACACTGGTGAGCAAAGACACCATAGCCACTGGGGCATAGGTTTCCTGCAGTTCGACCAGTTATACTCAAAGCTTATTCCTGCAAACCTATCTCCTAGGTCTCAATGTGAAAAGAGGGGCAGGCACAGAGAATGTTTGTCGGACAAATGTGCTCATATCAGCCCCCGAGTGAGGCCCGACC
The DNA here is from genome assembly GCF_019320115.1 of Miscanthus floridulus. NCBI lineage: Eukaryota > Viridiplantae > Streptophyta > Magnoliopsida > Poales > Poaceae > Miscanthus > Miscanthus floridulus. The sequence continues at coordinate 105,089,221 of NC_089583.1, read as the reverse complement.
CTTTACTGTTGTTGGGGTCGGATGTCATGAAAGATCAGAGAGTTTGCTAACAAAACTAATAAGAGAAAGTGTGTGTTTCTTAAGGGTTAAAGCGATGTAGCTGCTTGATGTTCTAGGCATTGGCGAAAACCTCACCGTGGATGGTATTCAACTTGTAGGCGCCTAGCCGGAGCACCTCCACGATGACATACAATCCCTCCCATGGCAGGGAGAACTTATGGTGGTCCTTGTTGCTCTAGACGAGGTGGAGAACCATGTCTCTGACATTGAAGGCCTGACCCCACACTCGATGGCTGTGGTATCATTGTAATGCCTGCTGGTACTTGGCCGAGCGGAGGAAGGCAACATCACATGCTTCGTCCAGCTGGTCCATGGTGTCCTCAGGGGATGCCTTGGCTCCTTGTTCATCATACTCCCTGACCCTTGGTGCTCCATAGTCAAGGTCGGTCGGGAGGATGGCTTCAGAACTGTACACCATGAAGAATAGCGTGTAGCCGGTGGCTCGGCTAGGGGTCATGCTTCGATTCTAGAGCACTGCGAGAAGCTTGGCGACCCATCGAGCACCAAACTTGTTCAACCAGTTGAAGATCCTAGGCTTGAGGCCCTGTAGGACCATGCCGATTGTGCGTTCGACCTGCCCATTTGTTTGGGGGTGCGCTATGGAAGCCCAGTCGATGCGGATGTGATATTCATCGTAGAATCAGAGGAACTTCTTTTCGGTGAACTACGTGCCATTGTCCATGATGATGGAGTTTGAGACTCTAGAGCCATGTACGATGTGGAGGAAGAACAGCATGGCCTGCTCGGACTTGATCACGGAGATCGGTCAAGCTTCTATCCACTTTGTAAACTTGTCTATGGTAATAAGCAAGTGGGTGTAGCCTCTAGGCACTTTTTTGAAAGGTCCAACTAGATCAAGCCCCTAGACCACAAATGGCTAGGTGATGGGGATCGTTTGGAGCGCTTGGGCTAGTAGGTGGGTTTGTCGAGTGTGGTATTGGCACCCTTCGTAGGTGCGTACGATCTGCTCGACATCGGCTACCACGGTAGGCCAATAGAAGCCCTATTGGAATGCGTTTTCGACCAGGGTTCTAGGTGCATCATGGTGACTGCAGACCCCACCATGGATATTGCTCATCAAACGCTTCCCCTATTCAATGGGGATGCAATGCTGCAGGATCCTAATGTGACTTTGCTTGTATAGTTCTCTCTCCACAAGAACAAAGGACTTGGCGTGACGTGCCAGCAGTTGAGCCTCTGTCTTGCCCGTCGGTAGTGCATCACAGAGCAGGTAGTCAAGGTATGATGTCCTCCAATCAACCAGAGGGTCATGCTCTATCGCTGGGTCTCTTCAAGCTCAATGACTTTGGGACTGAATGGAGCCGACAGTTGATCAGCCCTTGAGACTAGAATGTGTGGACTATCACTGGCTTGTTCTGGACCCTCGTAGCGAACTGAGGGCTTGTGTTGGTCACTAGCAAAGACACCGGTGTGCACCGGCTCCCAGCCAGAGGCTGCCTTTGCCAGCATGTTGGCTACCTCATTGAGGCACCTCGGGATGTGGTTGAGCTCGAGGCTATCAAACTTGTCCTCCAGCTAGTGGACTTCTCAGCAGTATGCAGCCATCTTGGCATCATGGTAGCTTGACTCCTTCATGACTTGGTCGATGACCAGCTGGGAGTCACCCTAGACATCAAGACATCGAATGCCCAACTCGATGGCGATGCGTAGGCCATTGATGAGCACCTCATATTCAGCCACATTGTTGGAGGAGGGGAAATGGAGGTGAACCATGTACCTCATGCGTACCCCGAGGGGTGACACAAAGACTAGCCCCGTGCTAGCGCCTTTCTTCATTAGTAATCCATCAAAGTACATCATTCAGTACTCTTGGTCGACGACCGCTGGTGGCATTTGGACCTCGATCCACTCTACCACAATAATAGCCAATACCTAGGATTTGATGGCCGTCCGGGAGGCATACGCAATGCCCTAACACATCAGCTCAAGTGCCCACTTCGTGATTCTTCCCGTGGCATCCTGGTTTTGGATGACCTCACCGAGGGCGAAGGATGTCACAACTATCAACCGATGTGACTCGAAGTAGTGGCATAGCTTCATCTTGGCGATGAGGACGGCATATAGGAGCTTCTGGATTTGGGGGTAGCGGGTCTTAGAATCGGATAGGATCTCGCTAATGAAGTACACGAGGCATTGTACTTTGAGGGTGTGCCCCTCTTCTTCTTGCTCCACTACTAGGGTGGCGCTGACCACCTGCATGGTGGCCGTAATGTAGAGTAGAAGGGGTTCTCCATTGGTAGGAGGAACCAAGATCGAAGCCTTCATCAGAAGCTACTTGACTGTGTCAAGTGCCTCCTAGGCCTTGGACGTCCATTCAAAGTGGTCGGCCTTTTTCAAAAGTTGATAAAGGGGAGACCTCATTCACTGAGGTGCGTGATGAAGCGGCTGAGTGCAGCGAGGCACCCTATAACTCATTGTACCCACTTCATATTCTGAATCGAGCCCATCCTCATGATGGCTGAGATCTTCTCTTGGTTGGCTTCGATGCCATGCTCGGAGACAATGAAACCAAGCAGCATACCCCTTGGGACCCCAAAAACACACTTCTTGGGATTGAGTTTGATGTTGTTTGCTCAGAGTTTTGTGAAGGTATGCTCAAGATCGGCTACGAGGTGGTTAGGCCATTTGGACTTGACCACAAAGTCATCAACGTAGGCCTCAATGGTCCACCCGATGAGGTCCCCGAAACACTTGAGCATACAATGCTGGTATGTAGCCCTAGCATTCTTTAGACCGAACAATATTGTGACATAGCAGAATGATCCAAAGGGGGTGATGAAAGATGTCGCAAGCTAGTCGGACTCTTTCATCATGATTTGATGGTACCTAGAGTACACATCAAGGAAGCAGAGGGTTTCACACCCTAAGGTAGAGTCGACTATTTGGTTTATGTGTGGCAAAGGAAACGGATCCTTTAGGCACACTTTGTTGAGACCCATGTAGTCAACACACCTCCTCCATTTCCCACTCTTCTTTTGTACAAAAATAGGATTGGCTAACCACTCTAGGTGGTACACTTCCTTGATGAATTCGGCCACCAAAAGCTTTGCGATCTCCTTGCCAATGGTCCTACATTTCCCCTTGTTGAAGCAACATAGGTGCTATTTCACTGGCTTGGAGCCTGGGTGGATCTTCAAGGCATGCTCGGCGACTTCCCTCAGAATGCCTAGCATGTCTGAGGGTTTCCACGCAAAGATGTCTTTGTTGGCACGGAGGAAGTCGACGGGCATGCTTTCCTATTTAGAGGAAAGTGTGGTGCTAATGAGCAAAACCTTGCCCTCAGGGTTGCTAGGATCTATGAGGACCTCCTTAGAGCCCTCCACTAGCTCAAAAGACCCAGTCGACCTCTTGGGGTTGGGCGCTTATTTGGTGACCTCCTTCTTGATGGTCGTGAGCTCTCCGAAGGCGATGATTGCCATGGCATGAACGTAGCACTCGACCTAGCACTCAGGTGCACTAGAAGGAGGTGCCGATAGTGATGACCCTGCCAGGCTCGACATCTTCAGCTTGAGGTAGGTGTAGTTGGGGATGGCCATGAACTTCATGTAGCATGGTCGTCCTAGGATGGCGTGGTAAGTTCCATGGAACCCAACCACTTTGAAAGTGAGGGTCTCTGTCCTATAGTTGGATAGACCCCCAAAGGTGATGGGCAGATCGATCTGCCCAAGCGGCACGACCTGCTTTCTAGGCATAATGCCATGGAAAGGTGCTCCGGTTAGTCGGATGCGCGCTCGATCGATGCCCATAGCGTTGAGCATCTTGGTGTACATGATGTTGAGGTTGCTACCTCCATCCATTAGTACCTTGGTGAGCCGCTTCATGCCAACGATCAGGTCGATCACGAGCAGGTACCTCCCTGATTGTGGGACGCTCTCTGGGTGGTCAGTCTAATCAAAGGTTATGGCAAACTCTAACCATCGGAGGAAGGTAGGCATGGCCGGTTTGGTCATATAGACCTCGCGACGTGTGACCTTCTAGCAGCGCTTAGAGTCATAGGCCACTGACCCTCTGAAGATCATGAGGCATCCATCTAGCATCGAAAAGCATCATCCTTCGCCTCAGTGTTGTTTGTGGTCAGGTCGAGGTCCTTCCTGTGCTCTCCTTTGTTGGAGCCTCTGAACAAGAACCACTTCATGAGGCTACAGTCCTTGTATAGATGCTTAATAGGGAAGGCATGGTTTGGGCATGACCCCTCGAGTAGTTTTTTTGAAGTGGTTCAGAGTGCCCTCCGTGGGCTTCCAAACACCCCTATGGTCAGCGGCGGCTATGAGTGAGTCCTCACGCCACTGCTTGTTCTTCTTCTTAGTGAGATGATTGGAGACGCCTTCACTAGCGTCCTTGTCCCACTTTGCCTTGCCCTTGAAGTGGTCGAAGATCGCTCCGACCGCTTCTTCGCCTAAGGTGTGGCTGGTGGCGATGTTGAGGAGTTCCTTGGTGGTTCATGGGCCCTTATGTCCTAGCTTGTGAACCAGGGACTCATAGGTGGTCCTAGATAGGAAAGCTCCTATAACATCAGCGTCGGCGATGTTAGGTAGCTCATTGCATTACTAGGAGAAGCGCCGGATGTACCCACAGAGGGTTTCTCTAGCCTTCTGTTGGTAGTTCTTAAGGTCCCATGGGTTCCTAGGGTGCTTGTATGTGCCCTAAAAGTTTTCCATGAAGATCTCCTTCAGGTCCGCCCAACTTTAGATTCCGTTGGATGGAAGGTGTTCCAACCATGTTCATGCCGAATCAACCAAGAACAATAGAAGGTTGTGGATAATGAAATCATCATTATCCACACCACCATATTGGTAGGCAAGCCGATAATCCTTAAGCCATAGTCTGGGGTTCGTTTCCCTAGAGTATTTTAGGATATTAGTTGGTGGTCGGTATCTTGGCGGGAAGGCAGCGTTGAGGATGTGTCAGTCGAAGGCCTAAGGCCCTAGCAGGCCGAGGCTCGAGCCTTGGTCCACACCACTCTTATAGCATCTGCCACAATGAGGGTGATAGTCACTGCTAGCTCCCTCTCTTAGGTCATCGTAGGTACGCCTACGGGCGTCGAGGGTGTCATGTGCGTCATGGTTGTGGCCGAGACGCTGATGCACTAGGACCGCAGTGCGCTGCCTATCACCTTGTGGCATCTGGTGGACCAACATGTCCCTGCTAAAGCGCTTCGAGGGCATGCACTGGCTGGTGTCGAGCTCACATCGCCGAGACAATGAGCTCTCGGCCTACTACACCGCTGCATGCTCGAGCAGCATGCGAATCTCACGGTGGGCCCGATGATCCTCAGGCATCGTGGCCTCTGGAAGACCACAGAGCAAGGCCACCGTAGCGGTGATGTTCTGGCTTGCTCAGGTGAAGCGAGGGAGGGCTTCATCATCCGCGATGATCCTCCAGTTCATGTCATGGGCCATGGTGCATGCGCGCCCACCGTCTCCATGGCGCTCGATCTCCTGATCGAGCTCCATGCGTTCCTACTCAAGCTAGAGTCATGCTTCCTTGAGCTCTTGGTGTCGGGCTTTCAGCTACTCCACCCACATGCGAGGTGGGGCCACTGTCTCCCCCTCAGCCTCATTGTCGAGGTCATTCATCGGGGTAGCCTCCTCCTTGTGGATGCTTCCAATGTGTCCCTTAGGGGTACCTATTATGAAGCATTCACTAGAGGGGTGATGGCTCCTCCTGCTAGAGTCAGAGCCAGAGGGCGACTCTGGCTCCTCTGTGAGGAGGTCATGGAAAGATTCCACAACATGTTCAATCACCCCCATGAACTCATCGTTCATAGGGGATGGGATCATACGCTACGCCATAAGGTGGTCAACGGTCTCTGCGGCTTTGCAGAGATCGAACGGGAGCACTGTCAGGGTGCTCTGAATGAGGTATTCTAGGGAGAATAGCTCTCCCCCAGTAAGCTATGCCATGATGTTGGCGAACGAGAAGGTGAGGTGGCGTAGGTCCTCCTAGGGCGGTTGGGGTCCTAGGAAGACGCTGAGCTGATGCCCCAACCTTTCGTAGTTGAAGTCGAGGAGTTGGCCACTTTTGGGGGCGTGGGGCCTCTAGCACATGTAGCCATAGCTCCTCGAGCATCTTGGTGATTGCATCGAGGCCGGTGGAGTGGAAGGGTTGAACAATGACAGGCGCTTGCACCAGCTCTCCCTTCATTGTGACGATGAAGTCTAGGTCCCCAAAGCGCACATGTGTGCCCAAGACCCAACGAATGTCATGACTAGCCATCCGTGGCCTGATGTTAATGTTGGGACACGTAAAGACCCCTACCTAGAGTGTTAACTGTCGGTGTTTCAAGTAAACACCAACGAGTAAATTTGTATTATTACGCATCTAGCCCAGATGGTGTGCAAAAAAGACACAAGGTTTATACTGATTCGGGCAGAATATCCCTATGTCCAGTTCATGGCTGCTACTTGTGTTATTAGTACTAAAAAGTTTGTAATAGGGGTTACAAATGGGCGAGAGAGGGATAGGTCCCAAGTCTTTGATGGAAAGATCGAATCGGTGCCAAGAGCTCGATCGCTGCTTAGCTACGTGTTTGAGGTTCGATGATAGTGGTTCTACTATGATGCGGTGTGATGTGTGATGTGGTGAACCGATGCCCTTAGAGGGGTTCCCTACTTTCCCTTTTATAGGCCAAGGGAGAGCACATGTTACAAATGGGAGAAAAAAGGAAAACAAGAGGCAAAGGAAGTCCTTTAGGGTTGTCGAGCCTTCCTTTTCCTCCATGTGAGCCCCACTAACATGGCAGGCGGTGACAGGGACAGCCCCATGCGGGGTGCATGTCCCCTGACCATGATAGGGCCATGCTGGGTGCCTGTCCACTGATGATGCCATGTCCTAGCATTGTTAGTAGGTTGTCACGTCCCATTCCTCCCTGGTGGGTAGCATGGTGAACCAGCGTGCTGATCAGTGACCATATAGGGAGCAGGCAACACAGTGACCGTGTGTCCATTACTGTGGGCGATGTGAGTTCCCTAGAATGACATGTCATGGGGATGGGTCATGTTGAGATGTGACCGCTCCCTGCATGATGCCAGAAGTTTGACCTTGGGTCACACCTTCTGGACCATAGTGGTTGTTGTGAGCTTCATAAAGATCCATGCTTGAGAGATCGGACGAGGCGGAACCAGCCCTTAGACATTGGGCAAGGCGAAGCTAGCCCTCGGATGTTGGCAAGGCAGAGCTAGCCCTCGGACGTCGGGTGAGGTGAAGCCTATCCCTTGGACATCAGGTGAGGCAGAGCCAACCCTCTAGGGTTAGACGAGGTGGAGCCAACCCTTAGGAGTCAACTGAGGCAGAGCCAACCCTTGGGTGTCAGAAGAGGCAGAGCCTATGGCCACACTGTCCACCGAGGTAGAGCCAACCCTCAGGGGTCAGACAAGGCAAAGTCCCCAGCCTCGGTGGTCGAATGAGATGGAGCCCAGCAAGAGATGTAGTCACGCTCTTGATCACAAGGATGACTCAATGTTGATGGTCATTAGCTCCTCCTCTTAGGGTACCCTAGTATTGGTCCCCAACAAGTATGAACTAGCACTTGTGCTGTCTAAAAATGACCTAGCGCTTACCTCCTCATGTCCTACTGAGCCAGTGGACCCGGTAAGGGAAGAAAATGAGACTGATACTGATTTCACTGCTCAGTAGCAAGATCAAGCAAAAGTGTAGATGAAATATTGTAGGATCTCCGGTTGGCCTAGAGGGGGGGTGAATAGGCATGTCAAAACAAACACTCAAACTTTTATTAAATTCACCCTGCGGCATTACCACTCTAGAGAACGGCACTGTTGGACTATGGCATTACTGCACCTACAAACAACTTCGAGTCACAGTTCAAAATCAGTGAACAAAAACTTAGATTGAAGAAATTTCTCAGCTGACTATAGGTACTATAGACACAGATCAAGAGCTAGAATGAGTAGAAACACCACACACATGTAGATCAACTAGAAACCCTAGAAATCACCTCAACCAAAATATGAAATGCAAGTAATGTAAATCAAGCACAAATGACACAATGATTTATCCTGTGGTTCGGCTCTCCACCATGGCTTGCCTACGTCCACGTTGTTGAGGTTAGCCACTAAACTCTTGAGATGAGGGGTGAGTATACTAGCTTCAAGAGATGGTTACAAACCTCTCGGGGCTACCACACAAGTTGGCAAGCTCCACAGGCAATGCTCTAGCTGGCTAGGAGCTAAGCTCTAAGAGTAAAAAACACAACTGCTAGCCAAAACATGAACCAAGTGCTCTTTTGAGTTGGGGAATCAATAGAGCTACTCTCTAATCAAGTTTTGGACCCTTTTCTCTCAAGGATTGATGGGGAAATCAATGGATTTGCTTGAGGGATCAAGGTCAACAATGGAAGGAGAGAGAGAGAGCTCCTTTTCTGTTTAGGCATGCTGGAATGAGCAGGAGGAAGAAGAGAGACATTGGGGAGGAAGAGGATGGGTATAAATACCCCCTCAGCCCCAACGGTCACTTAAGTGCGGTAGTGCCGCACCACATAAGACAGTAAGGGTAAGAGTGAAGTGTAGACTATCTTGGCTATGAATCTAAGGATGCATGTGTATGTTTGAGCACTTGGTAGCACATATTAGCTTAAACATTGTGTCCCCTTTATAGTATAGCTTTTCCTATACTCAAATTCAAAATATAAAAGAATTTAAACCTCAGCCATCTACATTTGTAATTGGGGGCTCCTCTATTTCGTGCAGCATTCTCAAACATGAATTCCCTGCTTATCATCTCGATAAATCTCATTAGTTCTCTAATTGCGTGGTCATTATCACCAAAACCCACAATTAGGGCTTGATTGCACTTTCAATCTCCCCCTTTTTGGTGATTGATGACAATCCAATTAGAGCTTACAAAAGATATGAAATAAATACTGAGGTTTTTTCGTGCCATGGGTGTAGAGCCTTCCCCTAAATGTGTGAATAGAGAATTGAATTCTCAAATTGGCATAAGAAGCCAAGATTCACATTTTAGTGAAAGTGATGGAGCTCCCCCTACATCCATACCTCCTATGGGGTGCTACACACTATGTCACAGATATAATCGTGATGCAAATGACATTTCATGCATAGCAAAGTTTGTTGCAGTAGCAAGGTGCGGCGCTGTCGCACTGGGAGTGCGGCACTGCCGCACTTACTGCAATAGTACAAGTTAACCAAGCACCACACAACAGATTATGATTGAAATGATAAACAATCTAGCACAATTATGATGACAACTAAGCATACAAAAGATACATGTCCATATCCGATACAAATAGAGTCAAATAGGTAGCATTATTACACAAATTAGAGTTTTGAGCGACTCTCAAACTCTACACCTAACGAAGACTACTCTCAACAGATATGACATGAAGCTCCATCTGCTAACACATGGCATCATAAAGTTGTTGATCCCTATAATTTTCTCCCCCTTTGGCATGAAGCACCAAAAAGAGAAGAAAAGAAGAAAGACCAGCAAACTCACTCCTCTTCTTGGATGCCCTCCCAATCAACATCATCACTGCCATCAACCCTGCTACCTCCTGTAATAGTCCCGACATCGCCATCATCATCATCCTCGTCGTCAGAATCAATACGGGCATGACCCTATCGGTGAGTGGTGGCGGTGAAGTTGCTAGAATGTCTCACCCCCTATCTCTGAGAATACTCAGCAAGGGTCTCCTGCCAGCCCATGTCATGTCCCTGCTGCTCCTCATCATCATCTAAGTCTGTGTCTAAAAGACTAGGAAGGTCATACTATGGAGGAGGTGGTGGTCGAGGAAGTGGTGGAAGGTGATCTCCACGCTGCTCTCGCTGCTCTAGTTGTGTCTCATAGGCTCGCTTAGCTGTATAGGTGCACTTGCTAAATATCACCTTGAGCCACTTTCCAAATTTCTTCATCTTGTTATCCTTGTGAGACCTAGAGTGAGAGGACTCAGGAATGTCCTCATGAACATGGGAGCCTCTCGCGGCCTGGCTAGCTACTATAGGCTGGGTCTTCTCAATCTTGTAGATGGTGTGCATCCCGTCTTTTGGAAAGCTAATCCCTATGATCATCTCAATCAAGAACATGAGATAAGGAGCATAGGGCAGCCCCTTCCTCCCATCCTCCATAACAAGCCTCAGCTCATGCCAAATAAACGGAGGGATATTGAACTTATCCCCTCCTGGAGCAAAGCGAGCTAGCACGTTCCTCACATATCCATTTATGTCCGAGGCTGCTCCATCCTTGGGATTGATAGTGTTCCTGATGAGGTTGTTTAGGATGTAATAGTAACTATGCAGCCCACTCCTTTCCATCAGCGGCCCTATTGTCTCTCCACATGTATCTGATGTCATGGATCTCTGCTCTGGGCTCATCATGAATGTGAGTGTAGGTCTGATGCTCTTCCCCAAAACCCAGAATCCAATTGAAGGTGACAAAATCAACACGATAGTGTTGACCATCGGTCATCCAATGTATCTCATCAGTGGACTGATCATAGAAGTAGGTGGCATGGAACTATGCAAGTACCTCTTCATTCCAGTTATACTGGAAACCCATGATATCAGAGAGCTCAAAGCGGTCACAGACCTTGATCACCTTGTTAAACTCAGGCTCCTCCTTTTCCTATATCTCATCCTAGTTAACATACTGCATCTTCCTTATCTTGGTCTTTCTCACACCAAGGATAGCAGTGGCATAGAAGTTGGAATGAAACACATTCTAAAACCTATAGTCGATGCCCAAATCCTTGTGCACTGCATAGGGATTTATCTGTCTCACCTCTTCAACCAACTTCCAACTCTTGGAATAGTCAATGACTAGGTACTAATGAGAGTCATCTGGTACTTTCATAAGCATCTCCCCATCAACCTCTCTGATATTGGATCTGTCAAACTCAGTCAAGTGAAGGGGAGTGTTTGGACAGGCATCTATGGTGCGGCCAGTCATCTCCAACCTTTCCTCATCTTTGATGTACTACTCATGCCCCCCTGTCACCATGACCCCTCAGAGCTACACCACTGCTAGTTGTTGCTGATCTTCCATGACCACGGCGAGGGGGATCCTTGACTCTTGACTCAACCATCTTCCTCTTTCCTCTACGGTCATCATCTTCATGCTCCATCTATGCATTGTAATGGAACTAGATAAGAAATTGTATGAATAGGAGGTAGAAAACACCTGTAGAATAGTCTTGATAAGAAAAAGGATTTAGATCATGAACTTGGGAGACCACTTGGGTAGTGCTGCTCAGGCAGTGCAGCACTGCTGCACCCTAAGAGCGACACTGCCTCACTCAGCATCTCCACAAGCTCATGACCTCCTTCTTTTTTCTTACCAAATCCATTCTTCAAATATTTTCCCACATTACCACATGATCTCATAGCTCACAGTTCAAGATAAAACACATGAGGTCTTGCAATGAATGGGAGTAGCAGCAGCAATTTGAGTGGGAGAGAGAATATGGTGAGCAAATCCAATCAATACATCGAGTCATCTTGTGGAAAGTCACAGCTAGGTGCAGATTCAAGCTGTAGGGTGTGGCACTATCGCACCTAAGTGAGGCACTACCGCACGTGCTGTGCGCCCCCCCCCCCCACCAATGAATCGACATATTGATTCAATTTGTCCATCAAATCTTCCTCCGACTTGTTCATACTACCATTAAGAACCTAAATCCATCACAAGCAACCTCACATTGCATAGATTGAGTTGGATTAGGGTTATACCTTCTCAAATGAGGATTGGAGAGGGAAGAAGAGCAACTACTCAGGCCAAGAGCAGCAGCAGTCATCGATGGCATTTGAAGATGGCCAGCAACCACCACGGCACTATCAAAGACCGGCAGCACGTGGCCAGGCGACGGCGACATGCGAGCATGAGAGGAAGAGAAGGTACAGGCGTCGACGTCGGGTGAGAATGAGGGAGAGAGGGAGTTACCGTGGGCCTAGGTAAAGAGATAAGGTAGATGGGCCTCATAGTAAAACCATTGTGGGCCAAATCTTAATAAAGATTCAAAGTGTAGCACTGCCGCACCCCTAGCTCGACACTGCCGCACTCTCTAAAATAGTGGGAGTTAGCTACTCTCTAAGAGACTCACTCTACATAGGATATGGACACGTATCACTTATATATCATGACCAGCAATAGATGAACAATATAGACCATGATCATGATACATAGGTTGCCTTTTCTAAACCATTTTGAAGCACAATATAAAATTTCACAACTCTTTTACCTAGATATTAATTGATCAATCAGAGACCAGCTAAATTTCAAACCATGTTATGAGAATCAAGTATATTTAGCTCACTACATAAAGCACAAAACCTTGACTCATCATGAGGCTTAGTGAAGATATTGGCTAGTTATTTTTGGTGCTCACATGGTGAATTTTGATATCTCCTTTGGCTTCGTGGTCTCTCAAGAAATGATGTCGGATGTCTACGTGATTAGTTCTTGAGTGGCTTATGGGATTATTGGCTAACTTTATGGCACTTTCATTATCACACAAGAGTAGGATTTTTGTGAAGTGACATCCAAAATCTTGAAGGGTTTGTCTCATCCAAAGTAGTTGAGCACATGTACTGGCTACAACATACTCAACCTCGATGGTGAAAAGGGCTACACAATTTTGCTTTTTAGAACTCCAAAACACTAGGGACTGTCCAAGGAATTGACATGTCCCCAAAGTGCTTTTTTGATCTACTTTGCAACCAGCGTAATTAGAATTCGAATACCCAAGTAGATCAAACCTAGAGCCTTTAGGATACCACAAGCCAAGGTTAGGAGTGTGTACTAAATATCTCAAGATTCTCTTAACGGCCACTAAGTGACACTCTTTTGGGTTAGCTTGAAATCTAGCATACATGCACACACTAAGCATAATATTGGGCCTAGATGCGCACAAATAAAGTAGAGAGCCAATCATGGAGCGATATACCTTAATATCCATGGCTTTCCCTTCATCATTGAGATCTAGATGTCCATTGGTTGGAATGGGAGTTTTGATAGGCTTGGCATTCACCATGTCAAACTTCTTGAGCATATCATGGGTGTACTTTGTTTGGCTAATAAAAGTTCCATCCTTCACTTGCTTGATTTGAAATCCAAGGAAGAACTTCAATTCACCCATCATGGACATCTCAAATCTCTTGGTCATGATCCTACTAAATTCCTCACAAAAAGAATGATTAGTGCTATATAATATTATGTCATCGACATATATTTGGCACACAAATATATCTTTGCCAACTTTGTGAATGAAAAGGGTAGGATCGGCTTTGCCTATTTCAAAGCCTTGTTTAAGCAACAATTCCTTAAGGCATTCATACCATGCTCTTGGTGCTTGCTTAAGCCCATAGAGCATCTTTTGGAGTTTGTAGACATGGTTGGGAGACTTGTGATCTTCAAAGCCCGATGGTTGCTCAACATAGACAAGTTCTTAAATAGGGCCGTTGAGAAATGCACTCTTCACATCCATTTGATATAGCTTGAAGTTGTGATGAGCGGCATAGGCTAGAAGCATTCGAATTGCTTTAAGTCTTACCACCAGTGCATATGTTTCTTCAAAGTCCAAGCCCTCTACTTGAGTGAAACCTTGAGCAACCAACCTTGCCTTGTTCCTTGTCACAACTCCATTCTCATCTTGCTTGTTGTGGAAGACCCACTTGGTGCCAATGACATTGGTATTGGGTCGTTCCACCAAAGTCCACACTTGGTTTCTTTTGAAGTTGTTTAGCTCTTCTTGCATGGCCATCACCCCATCTGGACCTCCAAGTGCTTGTTCTACCTTAAGAGGCTCCAAAGAGGAAACACATGAGTAATATTGACAAAAGTTTGCTAAATGTGAATGAGTTGTTACCCCCTTTCAAAGACTTCCAAGGATGTTGTCATTAGGATGATCCCATTGTATGGTTTGCCTTAGCCTTGGATGCTCAATGGCCTCTTGTTCATCTTCTGGATCTTCATCATCATCTTGCTCAAATATAGGTTGTAGGTTTTGTCCTTGAGCTAGAGTCAAATCAGCAGCTGCTAACTATGTACGTGTGGCACTGCCACCCTCAAGTGCGACACTGTAGTGCTCTGGAGTTGTAGCAGATGCTTGCTGTAGTGTAGCATCAGGTACGTCAGCAGAAATAGGTGCAGCAGCAACTTGAGGGACCTCCACTTCAGTGACTTCTTCTTCTTGTGGTCTAATATCACCAATAGCCATTTGCTTGATTGCTTCACATGGTGGATCCTCCTTTCCTACAACACTTGAATAAACTTGCTCCACTTAAGAACCATTAGATTCATCAACTGTCACATCTACCGCAATCTCAACTCTTATGGAGGTTTTGTTGAAGACATGATAGGCATGCTCATTTGACCCATAACCAAGAAGAAAACCTTCATCAACTTTAGGTACAAACTTAGAGATTTTGGGTTTCTTGTTAAGTATGAAACACTTGCACCCAAACACTCTAAAGTAAGACACCTTAGGCTTATTACCGGTTAGAACCTCATATGAAGTTTTCTTCAACTTCTTGTGTAGGTAGAGGTGGTTGATGGCATGGCAAGTGGTGTTGACAGCATCACACCAAAAGATGTCTGGCATCTTATACTCATCTAGCATTGTCCTTGCCATGTTAATGAGTGTACGGTTCTTCCTCTCTACTACACCATTTTTTTGATGGGTGTATGGAGTTGAAAACTTATGCTTGATGCTCTCTTCATCAAGAAACTCCTCAATTAGAGTATTCTAGAATTCGGTCCCATTGTCGCTTCTCACTTTCTTGATGGGAAGACTGAACTCCTTTTGAGCTCTTCTAACAAATATCTTTACCTTCTCTTGAACTTGGCACTTGTCATGCAAGAAAAATACCCAAGTGAAATAGGAATAGTCATCAATAATAACAAGACCATATTGGTTACCCCTGATACTTAGGTAGGCGACTGGTCCAAAGAGATCCATATGTATTAGCTCCAATTGTTGCTTGGTGGTCATGATGCTCTTTGGTGGGTGAGGTGCTCCAACTTGCTTTTCGGCTTGACAAGCGCTACAAATCCTATCTTTCTCAAAGTGAACTTTGTTAGTCCAAGAATGTGTTCATCTTTTAGAAGTTTGGCCAAGTTCCTCATCCCAACATGGGCTAGTCATCGATGACAAAGCCAACCCATGCTAGATTTTGCCACTAAACAAGTCTTAAGCTTAGCTTTACTTTTGTTGAAATCAATTAAGTAGAGTTTGTTCTTTAATTGACCCATAAAGACAATAGAGAAATCCTCCCTTCTAAAGACTTTCACACCTTTATCCAAAAAGAAACAATTGTAGTCCATCTCACACAATTGAGAAACAAACATCAAATTAAAACTCAACGAATCAACATGTAATACATTTGTAATTGAATGCTCAAGGGTTATAGCAACTTTACTGAGACCAATCACATCTCCTTTTAAATTGTCTCCAAAGACAATATTTTTATTTGAGTGTGTCATCAGGGAATATAATGAGAACATACTCCTTTCTCCGATCATATGATTTGTACATCCTCTATCAAGCACCCAACTTGATCCACCGGAGGAATATGCCTACAAAACACGTTTAGTTGCTAGGTTTAGGTCCCCAATTTGACTTGGGGCCTTACATGTTAGTCACAAGAATCTTAGGAACCCAAATAGAAGTATTCCTATATATATTGGTTCCATTCCAACATATTTTGCAACCATTTTCCCACTGTTGTTATTCCTCAAAACAAAGCATGATATCAAGCTTTGTCGAGGTGCATAAGTCTTTGGTTGATAGGCATACTTATTCTTGGTGGCCCACACTGATTCCTTAGGCTTCTAGAAAACATGTTTCTCCCAGTACACCTTCTTCTTAGGCTTAGTTTGATCAGAGCAGAATTGGTAGCCTTCCCATTTTTGCGGGGCACGACACTACCGCCCTTCACCGCTGCACTACCACTCATGGACGTTGCACTGCCGCGGTCTATGTAGACTAATCTATACCAATTTTGCCCTTCCTTTCAAATTGCACACACTCATAGCCATTCACTATCCTTCTTCCACTTGTCTTGGCTCCTTTTATGTGTCCAAACCCATGCTTGATTGAGGGATGCCTTCCTTGCTTGAATTGTGGCCCTTTTGATGCATCATTCTTCTTGTCATTGGATTGGGTCTTAAGTATCCACCCTTTTCCAATGACTTCATTGAGCCTAGCAATTTCCTTTCTCATAGCCTCCATGTTTGCAAGGTTAGTGGAATAGGCATTCAAATCAAGATTAAAATATTTTCCACAACCTTGACTAGTGGAGGGAGTAGAGGTTTCCTTTATCTTAGGGAGATGTGAGTTGCTATCCCAAAGAATGTCATATTGCATCTCAAGTTCTTTGTGCTTTTCATCTAAGTCACAATACTTTTTCTTGAGAGCTTTATTTGCTTTCTTTGTAATAGCATGGTCCTCTTGCTCTTTGGCCAAAGCCTTGCGCAAGGATTTCACCTCACTTCTCTCTAATGCAAGAGCTTCTTTGCTAGCAATGTAAAGATCCTCTTGTTGGATAAGAGTCTCTTCTCTAGATTCTAGCTCAGCTTGGACACTCTCTAAATCCTCTATTAGCTTAGTGATGAATAATTTAGTCTTTCCATCTAAATTTTTAGTTATCATGTTTATTTCTTCATCACTAGAGCTATCACTAATATCACTACTAGAGATATCATTAGGAGGTGGAGGAGATTTGGCCTTCGATTTGGATTTTACCTTCTCACCCTTTGCCATAAGACAAATATGAGGGGAGTAGTAGTCATCATCGGACATGTTGTTGAAGAGCTTTGGTGTATGGGATGACTTATGAATAGCAATAGTTGCAACCTTCTCATCCTATTCACTTGTGCTCTCTTTAGTTGAATCCTATTCATGCCCAATGTGAGCCTCTCCCATATACTTCTTGCTCTTTTTACGGTCGGCCTTCTCCTCTTTCTTGTCCTTTTTGTATTTGTTGTCCTTGATCAAATATGGACACTTGGCAATGAAGTGATCGGTGCTTCCACAATTGTAGCATGTCCTCTTTTTCTTGTTTGGAAAGCTTCTCTTCACTACCTTGTAGCCTTGCTTCTTTAGCCCCTTGTGATACCTCTTCATAAAGAGAGCGACATCATCAACTTTCTCATATTGATCATCATCATTTTCACTTTCACTTGAAGATGATGTGGCCTCTACTCTTTCTTAAACTTGCTTGCTTGCTTTGGGCTTGCAAGTTGAAGCTTGTTGGTTGATCTTGGACTTGCTTATAGAGCCTTGCTTGCTTGATTTGTTGGCCTTGAGAGCTACATCTTTGATCTTGATGCCCTCTAACTTTGCTTGCAATTCTCCAAGTTTCTTCCTCTCATTTGCTTCTTCTCTTTGCATGTTAAAGGTCAAGATCCTCCCAAGTACATCATTTAGTGTGAAGTACTCAAACTTCTTCTTGTCTCTAACTAGAGTGACTACGGTCTCATTTCTAGGTGAATAAGCTTCCAATGTAATCTTAACAATTTTGTTATCATCTAGCTCATCACAACCATAGCCTCTAATCTTGCCCACCATTATCATCAACCTATCAAACATCTCTTGTGGCCCCTCTCCATCCAAGATTATAAACCGATTGAGCTTTGACATTAACAAATCAATTCTTGCCTTTCTCACTTTGTCAACCCCTTCATGTGCTAGGTGCAAAGTGTCTCATATTTGCTTGGCAACATCAACTCCAATAACTCTATTGTACTCATCACCATCCAAGGCACTAACCAACACACTTGTGGCTTGACCATTTGAAAGGTCCCTATGTGGTTTTGGTAATTGAGTGACAACCTAGATGGACTAATTGTGTTTATGTGAGATACATAGGTGATTAGTCCATAGGTACATGTGTGTGAGCAATATATACCATGAAGGTGGAAATGGCCAGAAGATGTTGTAAAGCTCACACATGTGATGATGAAGGAGCACATTGCACATGAGATATGACATTGAGTCATGTGATTAAGGTGGAGAAGATCAAGACAAGACTTGGCTTGATGGACCAGTTGTAAGAGTGAAGGGCAAGTCAGAGGCTTTGGAGCGATGGACCACGTGGCGGTGAAGCTTAAGCAAGACTTAGCGCCGATGGACGAAGGCAACGGTGAAAAGCAAGTAAAGTCAAGATCAATGAACCAATACGGTCATGTGATGATATGAAGTGGATCATATCATTTGGTGATTGGTTGGTGCATGTGTTGCATCAACAATGGAAGAGATGGAATGGAATGCACAAGGCAAAGGTATAACCTAGGGCATTTCATTTCACCGTCATAGGTGTGTAGAGAAGTTTATAACTGGGTTTAGGATAGATGGTTGTACTATTAAGAGGGGCAAACTTGTTTGCATATCGGTCATCTAGTGCCACTTGAGTGATCTAACTTTGCATCATCACTAGGATCGAGTGGCATGGCAAGTTGAGTGGATAATCCTTTGGAAAATGATTGTGAAAATGCTAACACACATACACATGGTGGTGTACACTTAGTGGTGTTGGCACATTTACAAGGGAGAAGAAGTTAGAGTTGATGTGGATCAACTCGATAAAGAAAAGAGTTCAAAACTTCACCGGCGGAGAGTCCTCCCATAGAGTGCAGATAGTTCAATGGTGCCACCGGCGCCCTGTATAGAGAAGACAGGGTTTTATAGAGTGCACCGGATGCTGGTCACATAGTGATTGGATGCTGGGGTCCTGTGTCTAGTTAGTGGCAGCAGTGAAGGCGTAGGCATCAGTCTTCGACCAGATGCTGGGTCACTTCGTGACCGGACACTAGGCGGGTGCGTCTGGTCCAACTGACGTGGTGGCATAGAGAAGAGGAGAAAGGACCAGATGCTGATGCTACGTCTGATCAGGACCGACCAGACACGTCTAGTCATGATTGAGCAGCTCTAGGAGCTTACTAGAAGTGACCAGATGCTAGAGTCCTATGTCCGATCGTGATCAAAGTGACACGTCCGGTCGTAAATGGAACCTCTCTAGAAACGACCGAACTTGGCAGAGGTGAGTCTGATCTTGGCACTATGCTATGTCCGGTCATCACTTGACCATTGAGATCAAGCGACTGAGGTTGAATGGAGGCAACACATGGCGAGCATCCATTGACCAGACGCTGAGGTCCTGTGTCCGATCGATCTAACCGGAGCGTCCGATCACCCTAAGCTGTGCCCAGTGAAGGGGTGCAACGGCTCTATTTTTTGTGGGGCTATAAATAGAAGGTGGTCTTGGCCATGGCTAGGGCTGAGCACCTTGGGGGACTTTGTGTCCATGCTTGAGAGTTCTTAGGAGCCATCCATCTCACATATGCTTGATAGTGATCATCTGATTGTGTGAGAGAGCGATTCTAGTGTGATTGCATCATGAGGTTGCATCGAGTGTCACTAGGTAGTCATCTTGCAAGCTGGTGGTGCTTGTTACTCTTGCAGGTTGCCACCTCTTAGATGGCTTGGTGGTGGTCTCTTGTAATTAGTTAGCATGTGTAGCTTGCTAGTTACCTTCTTGCTTGTGTAGCATAGAAGTAGCTCCCTTGTATGGCTAATTTGGTTTGTGTAACCTTGTTAGTCACATTGCTTAGTTTGTGTGGCTAAGTATTTGCGCTCTCTAATTTGGCATTGGTTGCCTTGTTATTGAGCATTGCTAGTGAGCTTAGTTGGCTTTGCACTTTTGCTTACTAGCATGTGTAGGAGCTCCCTTGTTGCTAGAAGTACTAGTGGCATAGGTTTGTGTGACCTTGCTTCTAGAATTGGTTAGGTGAGCTCTAGCTAGC
The DNA here is from genome assembly GCF_019320115.1 of Miscanthus floridulus. Taxonomy (NCBI): domain Eukaryota; kingdom Viridiplantae; phylum Streptophyta; class Magnoliopsida; order Poales; family Poaceae; genus Miscanthus; species Miscanthus floridulus. Next base: position 105,069,370 of record NC_089583.1, on the reverse strand, counting down.
CCAACACCTTTGTTGCCTAACTAGGATCTTTATAAGGTGCTTGTGAACTTTAATAGAGGGGTGTAGTCTTGGCTAGACCGAATTGTTTTAATTCCACATTTCTTTCGGTTAGCCACCACGATTAAATTTAGAAATGACTATTCACCCCCCCTCTAGTCGTCATCGCAACCTTACACCATTGAGGTGAATGATTCTCATCTCTTCTAGTATTGGGTTCTTAGGATCAACCGGTGGCTCAAATCCATTGCAAACAATCTCCCAAATGCCGAGGTGAAGACCTATAAGATAGGCTCTCATCAAGTGCTTCCACTTGGCAAAGTTAGTCCCATTGAAATGAGATAACTTGCCTGTAGGCACATTGATGAAATACCTCTGATCATGGTTAGTCATAGGTATAGAAGAATAGTTAAAGGATACGGTGGCATATTTGTTGTTGTCAGCCTTGCCCTTTCCTTTCTTCTCCTTCTTATCCCCCTTTGACACTTGGTAGGACTCATCATCATCTCCATCTTTAGAACTACTTGATATGTCACTTGATGAAGCATTTGTTGCCTTCTCTTATTCTTCCTTCTTCTTCCTAGCTTCTCTCCTTTCTTCTCGCTTCTCTCTTGAGCTTTCTTTCTTGTTTTCTTTGCTTCTTATCTTCTAACCATTACTCCTCCTTCTTCTTCTCTCTTGCTTCTCTTTTTAGCTTTCTTGCCTCCTTCCTTCTTCTTCTCTCATTATCATTGAGAGCCCTTTCAGCATCGGTAGCCTCAAGATGTGGTAGTGTGGTGTTGCTCACTGTCGACGCGCTTAGCTTGTTGCTATCCGTGTCGACATCCACCTGCTTCATGCTACTAGTTCCTCCTCTGGCCTCCATACCTCACACAGTGAAGCATATATGAGATAACCTGCTTTGATACCACTTGTACGATCTCTGGTTAGCCTAGAGGGGGTGAATAGGCCTGTCAAAACAAACACTCAAACTTTTATCAAATTCACCCTATGGCACTGCCGCTCTAGAGGATGGCACTGCCAGACCAGAATAGCGGCACTGCCGCACCTACAGACAACTTTGAGTCATAGTTCAAAATTAGTAAACGGAAACTTAGATCAAAGAAATTTCTTAGCTTACTACAGGTATTATAGATATAGATCAAGAGCTAGAATGAGTAGGAACACCACACACAAGTAGATCGACTAGAAACCCTAGAAATCACCTCAACCAACAATATGAAATGTAAGTAATGTAAATCAAGCACAAGTGACAATGATTTATCCCATAGTTCGGCTTGCCACCAAGGCTTACCTACCTCCACATTGTTGAGATTAGCCACTAAGGCTTAGAGCTTTCCAACCCTTCCTCGTTCTTAAGTCAAGAGACTTAACTCTTGAGATGAGGGGTGAGTATACTAGTTTCAAGAGATGGTTACAAACCTCGCAGGGCTATCACACAAGTTGGCAAGCTCTACGAGCGACGCTCTAGCCAGCTAGGAGCCAAGCTCCAAGAGTAACAAACACAACCGCTGGCCAAAACATGAACCAAGTGCTCTTTTGAGTTGGGGAATCAATGGAGCTGCTCTCTAATTGAGTTTTGGACCCTTTTCTCTCAAGGATTGATGGAGAAATCAATGGATTTGCTTGAGGGCTCAAGGTCAATAATAGAGGGAGAGAGAGAGCTCATTTTTCTGTTTGGGCATGCTGGAATGAGCAGGAGGTAGAAGAGAGACATTGGGGAGGAAGAGGATGGGTATAAATATCACCTCAGCCCTAACAGTCACTTAAGTTGCAGCAGTGCTACGGCTTAAGTGCGGCAGTGCCTCTCTTCAAGTGCGGCAGTGTCATACCATGCAAGACAGCAAGGGTAAGAGTGAAGTGTAGACTATCTTGGCTATGAATCTAAGGATGCATGTGTATGTTTGAGCACTTGGTAGCACATATTAGCTTAAGCATTATGTCCCCTTTATAGTACGGCTTTTCCTATACTCAAATTCAAAATATAAAAGAATTTAAACCTCCTTTGAGTTTGAAGCCATCTACATTTATAATTGGGGGCTCCTCCGTTTCATGTAGCATCCTCAAACATGAATTCCCTACTTGTCATCTCGATACTCTAATTGTGTGGTCATTATCACCAAAACCCACAATTTGGGCTTGATTGCACTTTCAAATATGATCTAGAACGTAAGAAATGGGACATTTCAAATCACAAGTGCTTGATGGTGGCTAAATCCACAATTTCAGATGCTATAAGGGGTCTATCCTAGATTGTGATACCACCATAGAGTATCTTAAGAAAGTGGAGAGTCAGTTTAGTGGCTCTTCAAAGCCTTATGCCAGTACTTTGATCAAGAAATTATTCAATGAGAAATACACTAGTGGCGGTATCAGAGAGCACATACTGAAGATGAGCAACATGGCTTCAAAGCTGAAGCCAATGGATTTGGGGCTCAAGGATGAGTTCCTTATTCATTTGGTTTTTGCTTTCTTGCCCAAAGAATATGAAACTTTTGTTGTGAACTACAACATACAGCCCGATAAGTGGGATATAGAGAAGCTCATTGCAATGTGTGTTCAAGAAGAGGAGAGGCTAAAAAGCTTATAGGGTGACTCTGCTAACCTTGTGAAGGACAACAAAAAGAAGAACTTCAATAAGAATGTCAAACCTCAAGGGAAAGCTCCTCAGACTGAGCACCATCAGAAGAACAATAATGCCCAAGTTGAAAAAGATCAGTGCAAATGGTGCAAGCAGCGTGGACATTACCAGAGGGACTGTCTAGACTTCCCGAAAAGCCTTCTAAAGAGAGGTGAGGATTTCATTATATTCATAGATGAATCCTTGTATTTAAGTTATGCAAAATCTACTTGGTGGATTGATTCAGGTGCAACTGTTCATGTTGCAAATTCATCATAGGGATTCCGTATGAGGAGAACCCTGCAAAGAGGAGAAAGAAGAATTAAAGTTGCAAAAAGAGTTGAAGCTGGAGTTGAAACCATTGGAGATCTTTCTCTATAATTAGATGATGGTTTTAGACTTCAACTTACAGATATTCTTTATGTACCCTCTTTGCGTAAAAACTTGATAAGTGTTTCAAGATTAGATGATGATGGATATGATTGCCATTTTGGTAATGGCAAATGTCAGATTGTGATCAATAATAAGTGTGTTGGTCTTGCTTTCTGACAAGACAAGCTTTATTTATTATCACTTTCTAAGAATGTGAATGATGTGAACATTGAGAATGAGAATGTTTTCTCATCTGTGAATGCAACAAATAAGCAGAAGAGAGTGCATGATGTATCTTCAAAATTATGGCACTATCGTTTAGGCCATATTTCGAGGGGGTGAATAGAGCGATTGATTAAGAAATCAATTCTTCTGCCTTTAGAATTTTTTGATTTAGAGCAATGCATTGATTACATAAAAGAAAAGTATGTTAAGAAAATAAAGAAAGATGTCAAACAAAGCGCGGGAATTTTAGAAATAGTTCACACAGACATCTGTGGTCCTTTTCTTGTAAAAAGTGTGGATGGTTATGATTTATTTATAACATTCATAGATAATTATTCTCATTTTGGCTATATTTATCCAATTAAGGAAAGATTGGAAGCGTTGGATAAATTTAAGATATTTAAGGCTGAAGTAGAAAATCAGCATAACTTAAAGATTAAGGTAGTAAGATCCGACCGTGGGGGAGAGTACTACGGTCGACACACCCTATATGGCCAAGATCTTGGACCTTTTGTAAGGTTCTTATAGGAAAATGATATAGTTGCCCAGTATTCTACACCAAGCAAGCCTCAGCAGAATGGAGTAGCTGAAAGACGCAACCGTACCTTAATGGATATGGTGAGAAGCATGATAAGTTACTCTTCTTTACCAAGTTTCTGGATGGAGGTGTTGAAACCCGCCATTCATATTCTTGATCGAGTGCTGAAAGATCCTTGTGTGGTTTTGGTAATTGAGTGACAGCCCTAGGTTGACTAATTGTGTTTATATAAGATACATAGGTGATTAGTCCACAATTATATGTGTGTGAGCAACATATGCCATGAAGGTGAAAATGGTTTGAAGATGTTGCAAAGCTCACACATGTGATGATGAAGGAGCTTATTGCACATGAGACATGACATTGAGTCATGTGATCAAGGTGGAGAAGATCAAGACAAGACTTGACTTGATGGACCGGTTGCAAGCGTGAAGGGCAAGTCGGAGGCTTTGGAGCGATGGACCATGTGGCGGTGAAGCTTGAGCAAGACTTGGCGCCGATGGACGAAGGCAACGGTCAAAAGCAAGTGAAGTCAAGATCGATGAACCAATATGATCATGTGATGATATGAAGTGGATCATATCATTATTGATCATGTTGGTGCATGTGTTGCATCGATATTGGAGGAGATGGAATGAAATGCGTAAGGCAAAGGTATAACCTAGGGCATTTTATTTCACCGGTCATAGGTGTGTAGAGAAGTTGATGACTAGGTTTAGGATAGATGGCCATACTATCAAGAGGGGCAAACTTGTTTGCATATCGGTCATCTAGTGCCACTCGAGTGATCTAACTTTGCATCATCACTAGGATCGAGTAGCATGGCAAGTTGAGTTTCTAATCCTTTGGAAAATGTTTGTGAAAAGCTAACACGCATACACATGGTGGTGCACACTTGGTGGTGTTGGCACATTTGCAAAGGAGAAGAAGTTAGAGTTGTCGTGAATCAACTTAGAGAAGAGAAAAAGGTTTTTCGGTGTACTCTGAACTATAGGATGGTCCTTGGATTGGAATAATATTTTGATCCATTGTGATTTGGATCAAGTATGCATATGGGATGTGTATCCCTCTGAATAAGCTTTCCAAAATGTCCAAGATCATCGAAATCGGAGTTCGGAGCTAAGAGTTATAGCCGTTTTAGCGCTGAAAGGTCTGTGACCGGACGCTGGCACGAAAAACGACCAGACGCTGGGGTCCAGCGTTCGATCAGCACCTGCGAGTCTAGTCACAGCATCCGGTCAGTGTTTTTAGCATGTCCAGAAGCGACCGGACACTGGGAGAGTCTGGTCAGTGATGACCGAACGTGTCCGGTCGCTGAAAAATGTTGTTGGAACCTCTCTGTAAGTGACCGGACGCTGGGTTTCAGCGTTCGGTCGTTATGACCTACGTGTCCGGTCAGTACGCGCTTTGCCCAGTGAAGGGGTAATGGCTATTTTAGCCCTTGAGGCTATAAAAGGAGTGTGTGGCCGGCCTTGGGCTGGTTGCTTAGCACCCTCACACCTATGTGGCTTGTGTAGGAGTGCTTGGATGCCCTCTAACTCACTTGTGCTTGCAAGAGTGCGAATCGATTGCGAGTGAGTGAGATTCTAGTGCGTTGCATTGTGAGATTGCATCGAGTGGCACTAGGTGATCGAGTTGCAAGCCGGTGGTGCTTGTTACTCTTAGAGGTTGCCACCTCCTAGATGGCTTGGTGGTGGTCTCCGCCAAAGCTCGCAAGAAGCTTGTGCGATGCCCCAAAGAAGAGCTTTGTGAGGGGCATTGTGCTCGCCCTGCAGGAGCCACAAAGAGCAACTCTAGTTGAGTGTGTCATTGAGCTACCCTCACTTTTGGGGTAGGTTCTTGCGGTGCCTGACGTACGGGCTTGGCGAGTGATGCCAATTAGCCACCGAACCACCAAGTGAGCGGTCGACACAACGGGGACGTAGCGTGTTGGCAAGCACGTGAACCTCAGGAGAAAATCACCATGTTAGCCTTGTTCTTCCCGTTGATTTGCAATCCCCTTACATAAGCTTGTGATTACTTTTATATACATTGTGCTTGTGTAGTTGCTCTTGTAATTAGTTAGCATGTGTAGCTCACTAGTTACCTTCTTGCTTGTGTAGCATAAAAGTAACTCCCTTGCGTGGCTAATTTGGTTTGTGTAACCTTATTAGTCACCTTGCTTAGTTTATGTAGCTAAGTATTTGCGCTCTCTAATTTGGCATTGGTTGCCTTGTTATTGAGCATTGCTAGTGAGCTTAGTTGGATTTGTGCTTTTGCTTACTAGCATGTGTAGGAGCTCCCTCATTGCTTAAAATACTAGTGGCATAGGTTTGTGTGACCTTGCTCCTAGAATTAGTTAGGTGAGCTCTAGTTAGCTCAGCACATTTGTTGCTTAATTAGGATCTTTGCAAGGTGCTAGAGAACATAGATAGAGGGGTGTAGTCTTGGCTAGACCGATAGTTTTAATTCCACACTTGTTTTGGTTAACCGATGCGATTAAATTTTAGAAACGACTATTCACCCCCCCCTCTAGTCGCCATCTCGACCCTTCAAGTGGTATCAGAGCCAGGTCTCCCATTTGTGGTCTTTACCGACCTTAGAGGATGGCGAACTTTGGGCTAGAAGTTGTTTATGACTCACATATTTTTGATGGCACACACTATGCACGATGGAAACATCATATGCTTGATCATTTCCATGAATTGGGTCCCAAGGCATGGTGGATCATTGTTGTTGGTTTTTCTCATGATGCTTTGGATAAGGACAACCTAACCCAAGCGCAAGAGGATTGCTTACAACTTGATCATCGTGCTCTTTATTATCTAATGTGTGCTTTACATGATGATGTTTTTAGATGTGTGTGGGACTTGGAAAGTGCTCATGATATGTGGATGACACTCCAAGCCTTCTACGGTGACTCCTCCACAAGTGATGATGGGAAATTCAAGAAGGAGGATGATCACAAGGTGGAGGCACATGAGTGTGTTGAGCATAATCATAATTTGGTGATTGTGGAAGATTGCTCCACCTCATGGTCAAGTGATGATGATGATGATTGATCCACTACAAGTTCACTTGACAAGGTTGATGATGATGCCACAAGTGTTGCACATAAAGATTCTACCTCAAGCATACTTGGTGGTGATCTTGATGATGATGGTTCATGCTCGAGCCATGATTGTGATGCTACTACAAGCTCTTCTACATCACCACATTGTTTCATGTCACAAGGTGACACCAAGGTATCAAATGATAATGTGGTTGATCATGTTGATTCATATAATGAGCTTGTGAGTAGACTTGCTAGCATGACCATGTCTTTAGAAAATGAGAAAGCTAAAACAATGAAATTGGAAAATGAAAACTCATTTCTAAAGAACTCTTGTGAAGAACATAAGAAATTACTTGATGCTTTTAAATCTTCACACGATGAGCTAAAATTGAATCGTGAGACACTACTTGCATCTCATGATGAATTATTAGAACAACATGCTTCTCTCATTAAAGTGTTTACAAAGAAACTTAAAAATAATGAGAGCTCATCACATGGATCAAATGATAAATTGCAAAATGTTGCTAACCCTTGTGATGTAGGCAAGAAGCATGTATCCACCTCTTGTGATGATTTATTAGATATGCCATGCTCTTCACATATAGATACTTGTTCTACTTCTATGTCTTGTGGGACTAACATTTTGAAGGAGAACATTGAGCTCAAAAGTGAAGTGAAGAAATTGAGCAACAAGTTAGAGAGGTGCTACAACTCAAAAGTCATCTTTGAGCACATGTTGAAGACTCAAAGAAACTATGGTGACAAGTGTGGCCTTAGATTCAAGAAGAAGATGACAAAGGGAGAAAGAAAGAGAGAAAGAAAGATGAAGAAGCTACAACAAAGAAAGTTCTCTCATACCATATGCTACCGGTGTCATGAAGTGGGACACCTTGCAAATGGTTGCCCTAACATTAAGAAGCTCAAGAAGACAAAAGAAGAAGAGATGCTCAAGCATGTGAAGTGCTTCAAGTGCCGCACTTGGGGTCATCTTACCTCAATGTGCCCAACCAAGCAATTGGTGAAGCAACTAGAAGAGGCTCAACCAAAGCCACAAGTTGAGCAAGAGAAGACACCCCAAGAGCAAATCAAGATAAACCAAGAAAATGGTGGTGATATGATGATAAAGAAGAAGAAAACTAGAAGGGTGGAAAAGCAAGAGAAAGAGCAATGCGTCCAAGGATGAATCAAGATGCAAAGCAAATGAGCAAGAACAAAGAAGAGAAAATGGAGAAGATTGCTCACATGAGATACTATAGTTGTGACACATTGGGCCACCTAGCTTCGGGTTGTCCAAACAAGCTTGAGAAGAAGGCTCAAGCAAATAAGGACAAGCAAGGCAATGAGTGAAAGCTCTAGTTTGGTTTTGGTTAATTGATGAAACCCTAAGTGCTAACCTAGTTTATCAAAGTGATTGTGAGATAGGTAGCACTACTCCAAGTGATGAAGCAATGGCGAAGATCATGACAATGGTGATGGCATGGTGATGGTCAAATGCTTAAACTTAGAAAAGAAGAAAGAGAAAAACAAAAGGCTTAAGGCAAAGGTAAAATTGTAGGAGCCATTTTGTTTCGGTGATCAAGACACTTAGCGAGTGTGATCACATTTAGGATAGATAGCCGTACTATTAAGATGAGTGAAACTCGTATCGAAATGCGTTTATCAAAGTGCCACTAGATGCTCTAATTCATTGCATATGCATTTAGGATCTAGTGGAGTGCTAACACCCTTGATAAATGTTTGTGAAAATATGCTAACATATGTGCACAAGGTGATACACTTGGTGGTTGGCACATTTGAGCAAGGGTGAAGAAGATAGAGTCAAAGAGGAGTTAGTCGCGCTGTTTATAGAGTGACCGAACGCGTCCGGTATGATGACCAGACACGTCTGGTATTTGGCGATGAACTCAGCGACCGGACGCGTCTGGTCGCCATACCGAACACGTCCGGTATGACTCAGCAAACGCAGTGCTCGGCAGATCAGTTGATCGGACGCTGGCAGCGTCCGATCCGGTGTGACCGGACGTGTCCGGTCATCCATGGGTGCTTACTATACTCGATCGGACGCTGAGGCTCAGCGTTCGGTCAGTTTCTAACAGACGCGTCCGATCGGCCCTGGTGGTTTACTAGACTCGACCGGACTCGGCGATGCAGCGTCCGATCAATTGAGTTTCTGCGTCTGGTGTGAGCGTCCGGTCATCGGCAAAATGGGCAGCAACGGCTAGGTTAGTTTGAACTGGACACGTGCAGTCTAGGAGCTACCGGACACATCCGATATGCTGACCAGACGCGTCCAGTATTCACGACCGGAGCGTCTGGTGCTGCGTCCGGTGCATTGTGACCGGAGCGTCCGGTCGACGCACAGTCAGCCCGTTTTTTGAGCCAACGGCTCTATTTGATGGGGGGCTTCTATTTAAAGCCCCATGGCCGGCTCAAGCTATGACTCTTGCACATTGTCACTAACATAGCAACCTTGTGAGCTTAGTCAAAGCCCTCCCACTCATCTCCATCATTGATCCATCATCTTTGTGAGATTGGGAGAGAATCCAAGTGCATTGTTTGAGTGATTGCATCTAGAGGCACTTGGTATTCGTGTTGCGCTGCAGATTTCGCTTGTTACTCTTGGTGGTTGCCACCACCTAGATGGCTCGATGCAGCGATGGAGGATCAACATGAGTTGGTGATTGTTCGTGGCCGTCTCCGGTGATTGTGAGGGGAATTGTACCTTCCCCGGCAGAGTGCCGAAAGATAACTCTAGTAAATTGCTCATGTCATTGAGTTACCTCACTTATGGGTCGGTTCTTGCGGTGTCCTATCGTGTGGACAAGGTTTGTGAAACACCTCTTAGCCGCCGAACCACCAAGTGTTGGTCGACACAACGGGGATGTAGCGTGTTGGCAAGCACGTGAACCTCAGGAGAAAATCGATTGTCTCTTGTCTTTGGTATTCTCCCGGTGATTGGCTATATATTCATCTTGTGATTGGTTCATCCCCTACACGGCGGTATAATCACCCTACTCACTTATTTACATTCTTGCAAACTAGTTGATACAAGCTCTTTAGTGTAATTAGAATTGAGAGCTTGCTTTATTATTTACATTCATCTAGTTGAGCTCTTTAGAGTAGCAAGATTGAGAGCTCTTAGTGAGTAGTTACATAGCAAGTTTGTGTGCCTAAGTAATCATTGCAACTAAAATTGTTGGATAGGTGGCTTGCAACCCTTGTAGAGCTAGAGCAAGTTTGCATTACGCTATTTGTCATACTAATCAAATTACTCTAGTTGATTTGTAGATTTTTAAATAGGCTATTCACCCCCCCCCCTCTAGCCATATTAGGACCTTTCAATGAGAAGCACAACATGAGCAAAGAAGAAAAGGCTCAAGCAAAGAGAAAGTGCTACCCATGCCGGGAAAGGGGACATATGGCACATTCATGTCCCCTTGGTAACACTCCTAAGCACGTGAACCTCAGGAGAAAATCACCGTGTCAACCTTGTTCTCCCCGTTGGTTTGCAATCCCCTTATACAAGCTTGTGATTACTTTTATATACATTATGCTTGTGTAGTTGCTCTTGTAATTAGTTATCATGTGTAGCTCACTAGTTACCTTCTTGCTTGTGTAGCATAGAAGTAGCTCCCTTGCGTGGCTAATTTGGTTTGTGTAACCTTGTTAGTCACTTTACTTAGTTTGTGTAGCTAAGTATTTGCGCTCTCTAATTTAGCATTGGTTGCCTTGTTATTGAGCATTGCTAGTGAGCTTAGTTGGATTTGTGCTTTTGCTTACTAGCATGTGTAGGAGCTCTCTCATTGCTTGAAATACTAGTGGCATAGGTTTGTGTGATCTTGCTCCTAGAATTGGTTAGGTGAGCTCTAGTTAGCCTGGCACCTTTGTTGCTTAATTATGATCTTTGCAAGGTGCTAGAGAACATAGATAGAGGGGTGTAGTCTTAGCTAGATCGATAGTTTTAATTCCACATTTGTTTTGGTTAGCCGACGCAATTAAGTTTTAGAAATGACTATTCACCCCCCCCCCCCTCTAGTCGCCATCTCGACCCTTCAAGTGCCAAGTAAGTCGGTGTCCAAAACATCGTATGAGTTGTGGACAGGAAAGGAACCCTCACTGAACTATTTTCATGTGTGGGGTTATCTAGCAGAGGCTAAAGTCTTTAACCCAAACATATGGAAGCTAGACTCTAAGATAGTCAGTTGCCATTTTATTGGTTATCTAGAAAAGTCAAAAGGTTATTGCTTCTATTATCCTGATAGACAAACAAAGTTTGTAGAAACAAGACATGATGTGTTCTTGGATGATGATATGATCAGGAGGAGCATGGTATCGTGAGAAATTAATTTTAAAGAGAAGCGGGTATACGTGCCCACTCTGATGGTTCAAGAACCATTCTTCTCGCTACCTGTTGTTGTTGTACTAACAATGCAAGACACTATAATAATAGCACCTATTGTTAGTTCTCCTGTGGCAACAATGAATGAACATGAGGAACTTGTTGTTCAGGGTCTCATAGAACCTATTGTCACACATGAGGAAGAGCAACAATAGCCTCATATAGAACAAGCATCATCTAACAAGGCCCCTATAAGGTCTCAAAGAGTCAGGAGATTAGCCATTCCTAATGACTATGAAGTTTATGATTGTGAGGAATTTCAAATGGAGGGTGATCCCACCTCATTTGAAGAAGCCATGAGAAGTGCCCACTCATCAAAGTGGCTTGAAACCATGCAAGATGAAATGAAATCAATGAAAATCAACGGTGTTTGGGACTTAGAAACAATCCTTAAAGGAGCCAAGGCATTAGGCTGTAAATGGGTCTATAAAACCAAACATGACTCTAAAGGGAATATAGAAAGATTCAAAGCACGACTTGTGGCGAAAGGCTTCATGCAAAGAGAAGGTATAGATTATAATGAGACATTTTCTCTAGTCTCATGTAAGGATTCTTTTAGAATCATAATGGCGCTTGTAGCACATTACAATTTAGAATTACATAAGATGGATGTAAAGACGGTGTTTCTAAATGGGGATCTGGAGGAAAATGTTTATATGGCACAACCAAAAGGTTTTGTTGTGAAAGGAAGAGAACGTATGGGATACCGCCTGATGAAATCCATTTACGGATTAAAACAAGCTTTAAGACAGTGGTATTTGAAGTTTGATAGTATAATAAGAAAGTTTGGTTTTCAAGAAAACATAGAGGACAATTCCATTTATACAAAGTTCAAGAATGGGAAATATATTTTTCTAGTCTTGTACGTGGATGATATCTTGCTCGCTAGCAGTGATGTTAATCTACTACTGAAAATAAAGAAGTTCTTGTCCTCAAAGTTTGATATAAAGGATCTCGGTGAAGCTTCGTTTGTCCTAGGAATAGAGATTCACCGAGATAGAGAAAAAGGGAGTTTAGGATTATCACAAAAGGCATACTTAGAAAAAATTCTAAAGAAATACAGTATGCAAAATTGTAAGTCTTCACTTGCTCCCATAGTCAAGGGCGATAGATATGGGGAATTTCAATGTCCCAGGAACCAATATGAGATCGATCAAATGAAAGCGGTTCCATATAGTTCAGCTGTCGAAAGTTTACAGTATGCTCAAGTGTGTACTCGCCTTGACTTAGCATTTGTTACTGGGTTACTTAACAGATATTAGAGTAATCCAGGAATAGAACACTGAAAATTAGTAAAGAAAGATTTGCGTTACCTGCAAGGTACGAAGGGTCTCATGCTAACGTACAGAAGATCTGATTCCCTGCACATAGAGGGATATATAGATTCTGATTATACGGAAAATGATAGAAAGTCCATGTCAGGATATATATTCACTCTCGCAGGAGGAGCTATATCGTGGAAAAGCTCAAAGCAAACCGTCACTACATCGTCCATAATGTATGTCGAGTTTGTAGCATGTTATGAGGCCACAGGACATGTGAATTGGCTAAAGAAATTCATGCTCGGGTTGAAGTGATAGATGACATATATAAGCCACTCAAGTTATACTGCAATAATAATCTAGCAGTATGTTATACTCACAACAATAATTCAAGTGGTGCTGCCAAACACATTGACATAAAGTATTATGTTGTGAAAGATAAAGTCCAGGATCATATAATTAGTCTTTAGCTTATAAGAACAGAAAAGATACTCGCGGGTCCACTTACAAAAGGCTTATCATCCAGCGTGTTCAGAGAACACTTAGCCGGCATAGGTTTAAGGGAAAGCCTATGATTCCTGGACAATGAGGGCCTAGTTGATAATCCATTTCAAAACAGAGAGGTGTATTATAGTTGTTTAATCTAATAGCAACAGACCGTGACGATGAGGCACGCTCTATGCACTGATCTGTGATAGAATAGAAATAAGATAAAGTAAGTTAAGTTTAAGTAATAAGGTGAGATCAAGGGGGAGAATGTTAGATTGATCTCCACTACGGCCAATTGGGCTCTTGGATCCGTGCTCTGATCGGGACGCCCAACCGCTCCATGGTTGGTGGGCCCTTGTCGCACAGCGCCATAAAAAAGAGAGGTGGGGGCCGAGGCACAAGGCACGAGGTTCACTTGAGCCACCAGACATCCCACCGACATCCTAACCCTAGCCGATCTAGAGAGGGGGCGCTGCTAGCAACGGAAAGCTCCGCCACCGGCCAACACCACCACCGCGACCGCGCCTTCACCGTCGAACTTCACGGCGCCACCGACAAGCAACCCCATGGCCAGCTCGTCTTCTACGAAGACGGCCGATGATTTGCACCTCCACATCCTCTCTCTTCCTCTATCTCTAAATCCCGTACTAGTTTATATTCTAAGACTTACTATTTATCATAAATGTTAGTATACATACTAGTGGATCCTGTCAAGTCTATCCAACACAACACAACCCTTCGTCCCCTCCCACACCGGACCGACCGACCGAACAATGTGTGGAGGTAAAAACCAAGCGGGTACACAGCCGGGTGCGTTCGTGCGCCTCGCACGGGAAGGAACAACGACAGCGATGCACAGTGCTGAGTGCATGCAAGCATCGAGGATGCTTTTGCACGATCGAGGGACGAAAGGCGACTATACATTGTTCCCAACATAAAAAACGACGAAGGCATCGTCTGCCGCCTCGTTCCCTAACTCGCTCTATCATTCGTCTTTGTGCCTTTTTGTTTGTCTGTGATAATCAGGGGATATGGGATAGAAACCAGTGAAAACATAAAACTAATTTAATAAATGCATTCCTGTAACTCCATCATCTAAAAAAAAAATCGATTTTTTTCTAAAAAGGGGGGGAAATGATTTGTATATTTTTTTTGTATTCGTCTATCATTTGATCCAAACTTTATGTTGATACATTTATTTAATACATCTAACTATGGCCCTGTTCGTTTTGTTGAAAAGTCATGGCTGAAAGTACTGTTGGCTAATTTATTATGAGAGAAAAACATTGTTCGTTCGCTAAAATAGTACGGCTCATAACACAAACGAACAGGGCCTATGTCCGTCGAGGTCCGCAACTGATTATCGTGTGTTCTCTGGTGTAGACAGTACAAGTCATAACTCCAACGGCGAAGCAAATACCCCCTCTATTTTAAATTGTAAGTTGTGCAAAAGCGGCCGGAACCGAGAGAGTAGAAATGTACTAAGTGTTCAGTAGAAATAGAAAAAAGAATCTTTCAAAAGTTTCAATCAATAGACATATATATTCTAAGTATTTATTGCAGTACAATTTTTAGCTACGATTTAATGATTTTGCTCTGCGTGAATGAATGAATGGTTAAAATGTTCCAAACCCAAAGAAAATCGAGACATCATCTGAAAAAGTTTGAAAAGAAATTGATGTGCCTCGGTGCCACTGCCTAGGCTCATGTAACCCTGGCCCAATAGTGAAGCGTGCATTTCGAAATACCACTGCAAATAGATTGAGGCCCATGTAAGCCTGGCCCTAACAGAGGAGCGTGCGTTTCGAAACGACCGTTCCACAACAAGTGCGTGCGTGTTTAGTTGGATGAAAGTTAGCATTTTCGTTTTTATTTGGTAATTAGTGTTTAATTATAGATTAATTATGTTTAAAATATTCGTCTCGTAATTTCTAATTAAACTGTGTAATTAGTTTTTTTTCGTCTACATTTAATGCTCTATATGTAGCACTTTTTTTGAAGTTTTTTTTTTAACTAAACAGGGGCCAAAAGTCCAAAACCACGAATCCCGCTCGAACGCAATCCCCAACCATTCGAACGTCACTGACCCTCCCCCTCGAATCGCCCCTCCCCTCAAACCTTCCCGAATCCATGGAGGCCGGGCCCCAAACCTTCTAGAGCGTCCCTCCCCGTCCGCCATGAGCCGCCGCGAGCCCGCCGCCTCCCCCTTCCGCGACCTCTCCAACCTCCGCACCCCGAGACCCAACCCCAATGCCGTACCCCCCTCGCCGCAGTTCTTCACCGCCTCCAAAGCCCCCCTCCAGGCTCCCACTCCGACCCCACTCCGCCGCCGGAGGCCTGGCAACGGTGCCCCGACCCCGACGCCCCTCAGCCGCCGCCTCCGCGCTCTCGAGGTCGACCAGTCGCGCTCCGCCCGCCGCGCCGAGTCCGGCCGCGAGCGCGCCCTCCGTGCCTTCGCCGCCTCCGCCTCGTCATGGCTGTCGCTCCTCCTACGCGACCCCTCCGCCTGCGGCTGCTCCCCGGCGGTCACCGATTCCGCCGCGGCCGCGCAGCCCTGCGCTGCGGGGAAGCGCGGCGCGCTCGATGGAGAGAGGGCACGTGGGGGGCGCAGTCCGAAGAGGCGCCGCGGTGCTGGTGATCGCGGCGGGGAGAGGAGGAAGGAGATGACGCCGGCGATGGTGGCCGCGTTAAGGGAATCTCTGAGGGAGGCGTGCAGCCTGGAGGATGTCACGGAGAGGTTGGAGAACTACATGAGTAAGGGAGCGTGTGAGGAGGTGCTATTCATGATGTTTCAAATTTGTAAGGTGAGAAAATTTCGAGGGTTCAAACTCTATGGCTTTGGCATTTAAGATTCTTGTTATTGTGGCCTACGTGCTAATTTTAGATTGTTACGTTAGAAATTTGAAACAATGAATTATCCAATTTCGACCTGTCTTCAGATTGAGACCAAATGCTAAACTGCTATGTGTTGTCCGGTTTCTTTTTGGATTGTATTTGAAGAGCTGGACATGGTAACATTTAAATTACGAGTGTATATGTGATAAAGTATATTCTCGTCTTTGAAAATAACTTATGTAAGATGTGAAAATTGGATATGGGTATATGACACATATATGTTGACTTATTATGCATCACTTTGTTATCTGTATAAGAGTGCCTGCAGTATTTTCCACAAAAAGATATGCTAAAAATCAGAGATTGCAACGATTATAGTATCTTAAACTCTCATTCCATCTGTCCGGAACTATAGTCGTTTTGACTTTTGTACATAGCTTTTGCTTACCTTATGTCTAGATATATAATAAAAACTATATATTTAGAAATGTCAAAACAATATATAATTTGGAATAGAGGGAGTACTTCTCATGCACTTTCTTATTTTCTAAACTCCACCTAAATGCTTATAAATGGTAAAAAGTTTTCAGCCTATATTACACAGTAGAATCATTATCCTCTAACCGGCACAGTATTTCCCCCACATTTTTCAGAACATTGACGAAGGCAGATTGAAGATGAAAGCACAGTGCCCCCTTGTTACTGACCTTAGGCTCAAAGAGAAAGCAACTAGGGTTTTCATGTCCTACAACCCATATTGGCTCAGGATTGGCTTGCATATTATTCTTGGCGGTGATTCCTTGCTGCAGTCTGGACAAGGAAAATGGGACAAGGAGGTTCATTTTCTAAAACTAATTCTGGAGAAGCATATGTTTTCTCAAATGATGACTGCAAAATCATCTAGTCACAAGAAGGTGGTAGAAGAGCACCATGTACAAGGTTACAGTGAAGTGGTGGGCAATATTATATTGAAAAGAATTTTTCTGCTTGTTGTTGCACTAGACAGAGCGAAAATAGAAAGTGCCCTACCTCTCGAAGCTGGAATCGATGGCCTTGATGGTGGATCCCCTCTTTTATTTTCCCACCAAGGTCAAATAAAATCTAGTCGTCAAATTATTCAGGGTAATTTAGCTGAATCCATTGCTTTTTATTATTGTTTTTTTGCGCCATGCAAGTGTTATATCAAGTTGCCATTCTATTCTTTGACTGATTACTTAATTCTAGAGTCTTTGAGGGAGACCATGCATGGAGAAGGTGACATTCTGATACACCTCACAACTATGGGATATAAGCTAAATTATCAACAGGTATCCAGATTTGCTGTATTGCTGTACCAAACAGTTTGTTTTTGTGTTTTTGGTTGTATAAGTTTCTTTCAGGAATTGTATAGTTTAAATTTTGTTTGAATATTGTCAGATTATACTAATTTTCTTTTTCTCGCCAGCCTGCTCTGTCAGAATATGATTTCACCATGAGGAGTTTATTTGAAGATCTCCAAGATGGCATAATTCTTTGTAGAGTTGTTCAGTTGCTCCTCGCAGATGCATCAATCATTTCGGTAAGAATTTCCTTTTGCTACACTAATCAGCCAGATCATATTAGCATTTGATTTACGGTGCCAAACGCTTCATTTCAGAAAGTAATTGCTCCCTCAGATACAAACAAGAAGAGGCTAAGTAACTGCAGCACTGCTATACAATATATCAAACAAGCTCGGGTTCCATTATCTGATTCTGATGGAGTCACAATTTCGGCGGAAGACATCGCTGCTGGGGATAAGGAGCTTATTCTTTCACTGCTGTGGAATATGTTCATCCATATGCAGGTCAAATGTTCAATATAACGCTATTGAATTTTTATTGCTAAGTATACTTTTTTTTCCCACAAAGATAGAGTTGTAGATTGCTCACTGTAGGAGTTAACTTAATCTTCAGTTTCACATCATTCTCATTAGGTTTCGTTAATTGCTTTTACTTAGTGGTTATGTGTATTATTTAATCTTATCATCCTCTATTCTCACCCAAAACTGTTAAATTATATTGTAAATATTCATGTAATGGTTTTATAGGTTACTGTGCAATTTGTAAATTAAACGTCTCTGAATGCTTTTTTGTCAAGGCAATGTTTTCATCTAACTCATTCAGATTCCAGAATAATTGATATGTCTCATTAACTCTTGTTACCTTTTGCTCCTGTGCAGCTACCGTTGTTAGCAAGCACAGCCTCACTAGCTCGTGAATTAACCAGGCTAAATGTACATGTAATGGTGAGTGATCCGTTCATCTATCTTAATAAACAGTTAAAATATGTGGATAGAATGGGACAACATACCATGCAGTGCGTATTTTATTCCCTCACAGTAGACAAAAGTTCCTTGATGAAGCTACCGTATATGTTTGCTTCTGTGCTTATCATTTTGATCTGAGACTTTTGTTCGTTA
Source organism: Miscanthus floridulus (assembly GCF_019320115.1). Classification (NCBI taxonomy): domain Eukaryota; kingdom Viridiplantae; phylum Streptophyta; class Magnoliopsida; order Poales; family Poaceae; genus Miscanthus; species Miscanthus floridulus. Next base: position 105,051,159 of record NC_089583.1, on the reverse strand, counting down.
CTTTTAAGGAGGGGTTCTATTTCTTTTTTGAGAACGTGCTGAGGACATGTATTAAGGAGTTTCTTTTATTTCAGGAACAACAAATGTCTGAGAACAAGCCACACATGGGTTTTCTTTACAATTGGGTTCAGGTAAAAGGATTCCTTTGTTTCTTTTATCTGTTGCTCACATAGTTGTGTGCTAAAAAGTAAATGAGTCCATGGGTTACATCATTTCGCCAAAACTAAGTCGAGAATTTCTAAAGTTGTATTAATAGCTTTCCTCAGCCTGATTCATGAACCAAGTATCAAGAATTTTTTTTCTCAAATGCACAGGAGTGCTGTGTATCATTGCATTAAGAAGTATCAAGACTGTTAAAAAATGCTTATTAAGTGTTCTTTTGTTTGTAAAAAGGCTGCTGTCATTGCCATTTCATTGTATCCTTTCTGTTGAAAATGCTCATGCCTGGGTTTCCGTGCACCACATTGTATACGCTATTTCCTGGTGTAACCACTGCCTCAATATGTTGCAAGCTCAAAGACAACACAGTAACATCATTGATCTTTTTGTTAATCTTAAATGTTTTGGTCATTTTGATCTAGCATCCTTTTAAGCATACTATTTTTGAACTTGTATTGTGCTAACCGTACAACCCTGCCTTTATTGTCTAATTGCTACCTATGTTGTTGTTTTGTTCTTCTGCAGGCAATATGCTCAAAGTATGGCATGACTGTTGAAAGCTCATCTCAGTTTGACAGAAGAGCACTGAACTGCCTCATCAACTATTATTTGAACATTGATATGTTACCCCCCAAGGTTCTCCTGAACTGTCATCATTTTTTGTGTTTTGTTTGCAGTGTAATTACACTTTTATCTTTATGTGCCACTTTGATATCGATGTGCTCAACATTTCTTGTTGATTATTGTTTTTAGGAAACACTAACTGGATGCCGAAAGGAATTGTTCACCTGTCACCAACTTGATACTATAACTGATATCACTAGCTGTCCATCCAGCAAGATGAGGAAAGTACTCTCCGATGTTCTTCATGAGGTGGTAAGTGGTTTACTTTTTTTTGTTTGCACAATCAGTAGTTTCTTTCTCAAACCTTTTTCTGCAATATGCAGGATATTCCAGCAAGTGACATCCTAGCTGATGGTGTATTATTTGATGAGAAGAGTACCATTCTTTTGCTAGCGTTCCTATCTTCACATCTGACTAATGATGAAAGATTGGTAATATTTGCTGTCACTTTCAAATTTTCCCTCCGTGTGTTAAAGTCCTGTTCAGGATGCATAAAGCATCTTCTTTAATTCATATAGGGTCATCTAAAGAATTTGATCAACATGAGGTTGGACTACAAGTGTGCGGAGACTAAGATTTCAGCAAGACGTACATCTCGAGGAAAGATTGATACGAAGTATCATACCTCTCAGACAGATAAAAAAGATGGTGCATGCAGCAACCAGGGTTTGTTCTTTATCTATTCTTTAGTTTGTAAGTTTCTGCTGCTGAAATGAAATTTGGTAATATTATTGTGAAATGTTATTCTCCATAACCATAACTGTACATAATATTATTATGTGAATTCCACCGTATCAATTATGATGGTAGTATAATAGTTTTCCGCAATCTAGTGAAATTTGTCTTAATCTTCTTTCTGCAGTGGAGCACTGTGAGGATGTGGATACATTGAGAGCTTCTGTTACTCCTCATATTCTTTGTTTTGATGGCATGGATAGTCTACACTCAACAACTCCACTGCAGCTTAGCGGCAACCAAAGCAACTCTATAACTTCTACCACTCAGCTATGGAAAAGTGGGCATGAGTCTATACCTCCTCCCAATTCTCCATTGGATATGTTTGAGAGTAATTGGCGGTCGTGTGTGGTTGAGACGTCCAATGCAGTTTCCGTCAGTAAGATTGTGAGTGTGGATGACATGGAGTGCAGCAGTAATATTTCTTCTCAGGAATTCTTAAAGCCTGTATCTACCTGTATTTATTTCCCTGTTTGCAAGGAACTAGTTGCTGCTCAAAGGATACAAAATGCATACCGAAGATTTTTGAACAATAGAAACAGGATAACGGCTGCAATTAAAATCCAGAGCCAGTGGCGATGCTATTCAGTACGCAAGTGCTTCACAAAGCAAGTTCAGGCTATTGTAGGAATCCAAACATCAATAAGAGTATTCTTGTGCCTCCAAGCTTTGCAACGCCACCGACTCGCTGCAGTACTGATTCAGCGAGTTGTCAGAGGATGGTTGGCTAGAAAGAGACTGTTAGGTTAGTATGTACATCATAGATTGTCCTTGATATATTTTTGTTGCATATTGATCGTTGTTATGGCAGTTGTGTTACGGATGTAGAGCCGCTAAGATGTGATTCGTATTGCATTATCTAAGTATTACTGACCGATGCTACTTATACAGGTTCTTCTTCACTGCGAACCTACACAAAACTTTGTGTAATTGACCAAAGTCAAAAGAGAAAATGTTATCAAAGCCTTGAGTTGAACATTGTGCTAGATTCTGTCATAAGGCTACAAAGGTACTGGAGGAAGTTCCTGCTGCATCAGTCTGTCAAAACATCTGTGATCTCAATCCAGTCTTTTGTCTGTGGCTGTTTGGCACGAAAACAACTAAATCAAACTTTCTGCTGCATCAACACCATTCAAGTATGTATGATATTTTTTTTATGCTTGCAGACTGGGTAGTGCCATAATTTAAGTGTCAAAAGAGTTACTTTAATCTGGTCCATTTATTTGCAGAGATGGTGGCGAAAGGTTCTCCAATCGAGGAAGCGAGCTGTGATTGTTATCCAGACTCATTTCCGTGGTTGGATTGCACGACAAGATGCTATCAGGACTAGAAACTCTATTAGTAACATACAGGTACACAAAGAGGCGATGACTGATCTCTGTAAATTTCTTTTTTTATTAATTGATATGCACAGATTACTAAATGATTTCATACTTGACAAATTTGTTTGCAGAGATGGTGGAGAAAGGTTTTGTTCAATAAATTGAGGAAGCAAGCTGTTTTAGTTATCCAGGCTCATTTCCGAGGTTGGATAGCACGACAAGTTGCTTCTAGAACTAGAAAAAGTATTACTACAATACAGGTACTGTATGCGTGTTTCTGTTAGTTGAATATATGGAAATCAAATTCATGGATCTATTTAGATACCAAATGGATGAAACATGATTTTATTACGCAAAAATCCTTCTATTCATAGAAAAACGATTGTAATTAAGTTCACTTTTCTCATTGACATTTATCTAACTGATTGTTGCAGTCCTATCTCAAAGCCTACCTTGTGAGGAAGGCCTCGAAGCAAGAAGTTGCACAGATAAGATCTAGACTGCAGAAGTCTTCTTCACAAGTTGATGATAGTATGCGCCTGATCAACAGACTGGTGTCTGCACTGTCACAACTCCATCACTGTCGGAGCATACACAGCATTCGTCAAACTTGTGTAACATTGAGTAAATACGACCCTATGCTTCCTTTCTAATTTTTTCTCCAACCTAGATTTATCATGGGGCATAAGATTGTGATATCATACTCCCAGCTGTATCAGTTTAGCCATCAACTTGCCAGTCTAAGCACTTATGTTCAAGAGCTAAGAGGTTATATGTTCTCTTTCTCCTACAGGTACTGCTACAGAGTATTCCAAGAAATGCTGCGAGACACTAGTCACTGCTGGTGCTGTAGATATATTGCTGAAGCAAATCCATTTGCTGAACCGTGGGATTGCTGACCAGGAAGTCTTGAAGCAAGTGTTCCTTACTCTCAGGAACATTGCTCGCTGTGCAAATCTTAGACAGGTGTTAGCCAGCACTCCAGAATCTGCTGAAATCATCTTCCAGGAATTACTGAGGTATCTATATGTCATATGCATTATGCAATGCTCAAGTTCACATGCTGTATTTACGTTGCCTGGTTAGTTTCTTGCTGCACATTCAAGTCATTATGATATGTTTGATGTTCCCTCAACTGAGACTTAGCTGTAGTTAGTGCCTCCCTCTAAAGCTCTGTTCTTCATTTTGATCTTGAGCATATACTAGATTAAGAATGGAGACGGCTTTGAGTTTGTTGGTTTGTGAGCATTATATACTTGTCTGTATTATAAGCTGTGTTTTTGGGCATGCCATTCTTATATGGTGGGATGGATGTGCTTAGGAACAAAGCAGATGTGTTCTTCATCGCGTCCGATATTCTAAAAAGCCTATGTGAATCCAAGGAAGGCCATGAAACTGTCCAAGCGCTGAGTCACCACATCAAAAGGCTGCGCAATCTGGTGCAAGACCTGGAAAACAAGGTGGAGCTCGACAAGAGGTAATGCAATACATCAGTTCGTAACGTTCCATTGATTCTAGGTTTTTTTTTACCGAATCATAATTGCCCTTGCCGATGTCTGGTCCGCTGAACGGGCTCCCTCTTGTTTCTGCAAGGAATGGACGCACCGGAGCCGCGAAGGCGAACAATCTGCGGCGGCTGCGGGAGGCCGCTACTCTCTATCATCTCCTCACTAGTCACTAGTGATACTAAACGTGTTCGGCAGTATAGCTAGCTGAAAGGCTAATCAGACGTTTTGTTGTACAACCATTTAGTCGTAGAAGGTTTTCATGTAACTGGAGGTGACTACGGTGCAACTGTCAGGATCTTCTAAGTTGTGTTGCAGGTTTTGGTTTGTGATTGTATTGTCACAGGTGTGAGAATCATCGGCTTGATGTGTTGGGTTATTAAGACTTAAAGAGTGAAGTCCATTTGTCGCTGACTTAACCCTAAACGTCCTCAGATGTCTTGGATTAACCGCCTTCTATATACACAACAATAGCAACAGCAACAAAGCATTTAAGTCCCAAACAAGTTGGGGCAGGCTAGAGTTAAAATCCAGCAGAATTAATCAAGGTTTAAGCATGTGAATAGCTGTTTTCCAAGCACTCCTATCTAAGGCTAAGACTTTGGGTATATTTCATCTTTTCAAGTCTCCTTTTATTGCATTTACCTAAGTCAATTTCGGTCTTCCTCTGCCTCTCTTCACGTTACTATCCTGCCTTATGATTCACTACACACCGGTGCCTCTGGAGGTCTCTGTTGGGTATGTCCAAACCATCTCAACCGGTGTTGACAAGCTTTTCTTCAATCGGTGCTATCCCTAATCTATCACGTATATCATCGTTCCGAACTCGATCCCTTCATGTATGACCGTAAATCCAACGCAACATACGCATTTTCGCGACACTTATCTGTTGAACATGTCGTCTTTTCGTAGGCCAACATTCTGCACCATACAACATAGCAGGTCTAATCGCCGTCCTATAAAGCTTACCCTTTTAGCTTCTATGATACCCTTTTGTCACATAGGACACCAGATGTTTGGCGTCACTTCAACCACTCTGCTTTGATTCTATGGCTAACATCTTCATCAATATCCCCGTCTCTCTGTAGTATTGATCCTAAATATCGAAAAGTATCCTTCCTAGACACTACTTGACCTTCCAAACTAATATCTTCCTTCTCCTGAGTAGTAGTGCCGAAGTCATATCTCATATACTCAGTTTTAGTTCTACTGAGTCTAAAACCTTTAGACTCCAAAGTCTCCCGTCATAACTCAAATTTCTGATTCACTCCTGTCCGACTTTCGTCAAGTAGCACTACATTGTCCGCGAAAAGCATACACCAAGAGATTTCCCCTTGTATGTCCCTTGTGACCTCATCCATCACTAAGGCAAACAGATAAGGGCTCAAAGCTGGCCCTTGATGTAGTTCTATCACAATAGGAAAGTCATCCGTGTCTCCATCACTTGTTCGAACACTAATCACAACATTGTTGTACATGTCCTTAATAAGCCCGACGTACTTCATTAGTACTTTATGTTTGTCCAAAGCCCACCACATAATATTCCTTGGTATTTTATCATAAGCCTTATCCAAGTCAATAAAACCTATGTGTAGGTCCTTCTTCTTCTCCCTATATCGCTCTATAACTTGTCTTATTAAGAAAATGGCTTACATGGTTGACCTTCCGGGCATGAAACCAAATTAGTTTATAGAGACCCGCGTTATTGCTCTCAAGCGATACTCGATAACTCTCTCCCATAGCTTCATAGTATGGCTCATTAACTTAATTTCCTGGTAATCCGTACAACTTTGAATATTCCCTTTATTCTTGTAGATCGGTACCAATATACTTCTCCACTCGTCAGACATCTTTTTCGATCGAAAAATATGGTTAAACAGTTTGGTTAGCCATACTATAGCTGTCCCTAAGGCATCTCCACACCTCGATTGGGATACCATCCGGTCCCATCGCCTTACCTCCTTTCATCATTTTCAACGCCTCTCTGACCTCAGATTCTTGGATTCTTCGCACAAAGCGTCTATTGGTGTTATCGAAAGAGTCATCCAACTGAAAGGCTGTGTCCGTATTCTCACCATTGAACAATTTATCAAAATACTCTTGCCATCGATGTCGGATCTCATCCTCCTTCATCAAGAGATGCTCTCTTTCATCCTTAATGCACTTAACTTGGTTGAAGTCCCTTGTCTTTCTCTCACGAACCCTAGCCATCCTATAAATGTCCTTCTCTCCTTCCTTCGTACTCAAATATTGGTAAAGATCCTCGTACGCTCTACCCTTTGCCACACTTACAACTCGCTTTGCAGTCTTCTTTGCCACCTTGTACTTCTCTATGTTGTCCACACTCCTATCATGGTACAAGCGTCTATAGCATTCTTTCTTCTCCTTAATAGCCCTTTGGACTTCCTCGTTCCACCACCAGGTATCTTTAGCCTCGTCTCAACTTTCTTTGGTTACTCCACACACCTCTGAGGCTACCTTCCGAATGTTGGTTGCCATCTTCTCCCACATGCTGCTTATGTCCTCTTCTTCCTTCCAAGAACCCTCTTTGATAACCCTTTTCCTGAATACCGCTGACGTCTCCCCTTTCAGTTTTCACCACTTTGTTCTTTCAATCTTAGCTTGTTTATCCCTACGGGCACGCACCTGAAAACGAAAGTCTGCCAACAAAAGCTTATGTTGAGAAACAACACACTCTCCTGGTATCACCTTGCAACCCAAGCATGCTCGTTTGTCCTTTCTTCTTGCGAGGACAAAGTCAATCTGGCTAGAGTGTTGTCCGCTACTGAAGGTCACTAGATGAGATTCTCTCTTTCTAAAGAAAGTGTTGGCTATCATCATGTCAAAAGCTACCGCGAAGTCCAGAACTTCCTCCCCTTCCTGATTCCTACTACCATACCCAAAACCTTTATGAACTGCCTCAAAACCTGTGCTTGTAGTACCTACATGCCCATTAAGATCTCCTCCTATAAAAAGCTTCTCACTACTAGGTACAGCTCTAATCAAGCCATCTAAGTCTTTCCAGAACTATCTCTTAGCACTCTCGTCGAGGCCTACTTGGGGGGCATACGCACTAATTACGTTTAAGACCATATCACTAATGACAAACTTGACTAAGATAATCCTATCTCCTTGCCTTCTCATTCCCACCACACTATTCTTGGGGCTCTTATCAATCAAAACTCCTACTCAATTTCTATTCGCAACTGTCCCTGTGTACTAAAGCTTGAAACCTGTATTGTCCATCTTCTTCGCTTTCTGACCCTTCCATTTAGTCTCTTGAATGCATAATATATTTACACGTCTCCTATTCGCGGTATCAACTAATTCTCTTAACTTACCTATAAGCGACCCTACATTTCAACTACCTAAACGAATCCTAGCTGGTTCGACTAGCTTCCTTACCCTTCGCATCCGTCGACTCAGATGTGAAGACCCTTGCTCATTTTTCACTACACCCGGGCGCCGATGTAGCGCGCCACTAAGGATGCGACAACCCGATCCTTGCTCACCTGACACGGGGGTGACAACCCGGCCCTTACTCATTTAACACCATATTCGGGTTCCAATATGACGCGTCGCTAAGAGGGTTACGCCCCAACGGTTTTCTTTCGGGTTTCATCTCCATTAGAATGACTAGATTTAACGTTAGCTCGTCATACATATCACAACCCTCCTCCTTTACTAGGGCTTGAGACCTATATGTTGAGACAACATAGGCGGAGTTTATGTTTGTGTTTCAGGAACCGCCTTCTATGTGTTCTAACAAATCATCAGCTTTTGACGTGTTTGTGTTTCAGGAACCTCTCAATCCTAGTATTTGTGACTCACATACCAAAAAAAAAAACTGAAGACGAGAGATGTAGCAGGTGTGAGAACCAATTGTTTATTCATGTGCTGCGTTCTGATTGCCATTTCATGGCTGCTTTAGACGACAGATGATTATTGATTAGGGGTAGAAATGGATTTTTTTTAATAGATTTTTCCGTAGATTTTTTTAGAATAACATAATATAAATCTGAAATTGCAGAGGGCATCGATTGTAGCCAGGAGCGGTGAGTGTTGAATCATGCAGTTTTAATATAACGATAAAAGCACCAGCATCTAGCATACAATAGACTCGGCATAGTGCTAGTATATTGAATTAGAAATAGAAACGAATCTAGCAATGTCTGTACCGTTATAAAAGGGCAAGTCCGTCCAACAATTCTTGCCCTGTTAGCATTACACTTGAGAGCTGATACACCCGCTATCTATTGTACATGTACACCCGCTAGCTACGCCTAAGTCATAACTTACAGGTCACAGCCCATCCTGCCTATGAAGCTGCCACTGAAGTCACAACGATTAGAAGAATCAAACTCTAGATGCCCATGAGTCAGTCTGCCATTGGCGTTCATCCGCTGGATTCCAGATTGATCGGCTGCATTAGGTGAGTGGCTGACCTTCGCCTTCGCTTCCCATCTGGAGTCAGCCTGATCGCTGTCTTGACTGGAATCTTGCCATTTTTATGCAACGGCTTCTTGGAGCACTCATGCTGCGCCAGGGAGGACTCACCACCTTTGCCTGCATTTTGCAGTGGGGACTTGACTCTCTTCCGAGCAAAGCGTGCCTCCATTTCTGGCCTCCGGTTGGGACCAATGAGCCTTACATGGAATGGATTCTCTGCCGTGTAACACACCAACTCATTCATGGCTTGTCCTTTGTCCAGATCAACACTTCTGCCGTTCACCTGTAACATTCACGTGGCTAAAAAATGCTGGGGGTTGCACCAGATGACCAGATTGTGAAACTGGGAGAAAAGGGAAGTTTACCAGCTGGAGAAGGGCAGAGAATGTTCTGGCAACCTCATACTTTGGTCTGCCACTAACAATCTCACTAAAAGATGCAGTTCCTGTATTGTCAGTTCTTGATGAAAGTGTGTCAAGGATTTGCTCCCCATATGAACCGATATCAAAAGGTGGGTTTTTATCCTGACAAGACGTGGATGTAGGAGTGAGCGCTAAACAAGTTCATAGATGCAAAATTGTAAGCAGTTCAAGCCAGCAACAAACCTGCTCTTCCAATGCCTCCTCAATTCTTTCTTTCCATGTTGAAACTCGAGCATCCATCTCACTCTGCTTTTCAACCTCAGCGATGCTGGCAAGGAGAGCATTCTGTATGAAGAATTATCTGTCAGTTTTGGAAGTTGAAGAGAATTGCAATTTGGATTCTAGAAATCAGCAGGCAAAATGAAGTTTCCAATCATATAAAAGCTTTGAAGCATCACCTCCAGGTGTGTTTTGGGGATTTTATGTGTGTGGGTGGATGTGTAATATAGCTAAGTCAGTAGAGCTTCGCTTTAACATCATGTCAGCTATAAAGCAGTTCAGTTGCTGCACATTCAGACTTGTGCTGGTGCTGTGTGTGCTCTGTTCTCAGTGTTCTTCTACCCCTAGCTCTGAGTTGTGCGAGTGAGTGAGCTGATTGCTCACCTCTGCAGGTGGCTGGATTACCAACAATTAAGACTTTAGGTGTTTTTTTCACAAACGCGCCTGAACATGTATATATTTCATTAAGCAGGATAGAAAGTGCGATCACACACATGTCCAAGCCAGAAAAGGGCTTAGGTGGCACCAAAAACAAAAGAGCTTGTTACGCTAAAGGAAATAAAAGTGACCTACTACTAAGAATCTAACCACATCTGAAAATATTCAGCTGAGACGCCGATGCATCTCATTGTTCAGGCAGTAACAACATTGATCATCTATATGGGGGAAACAACCATATGGCCAAAACGGCATGCCTTAAGTCTTTAACCAGTGCATGCATGAAAGGTGGAAGCACATTAAATATACCAGCATAATATTTTATTTAAACAATTTTAGCACCAAGGATTGTTGCATGGGAATTTACTAATCACAGTCAGTTCCTCATGACACTATTCCAGAAACTTGTCTGTAAAACCCAACACATGACAAAGATGCAAGATCAGAATTGTTGGGAAGACGGAAGATATTGCAACTAATCCTACAAGCAATTTTGTCCAATGCAGAGCTTTATCCTAACATGTTTTGACATGCTTACACCTAACATACATTTAGCCAACATATTGACTTACAGGGCACCAAGATGCTTGTAACCGCACAAGACATAGATGTAAATGGACTATAGAACCATTAAAAAACTCACTAGATGTGACCGACACAAGTCGTCGAGGCTTGCATGTGTATCTATGTCATCCTGTGTACCATTGGGAGTTGCAGCAATAGTCTGAACAGAGGAAAAATAAAAATGAAATATTACCCAAATGTTGGATAGCTTAACACAGCAACCAGCAAACAAAAATGTCAATAAAATAAACCTCGCCAGGATATGTTGGAACATCAGGATCAACATCTATGTCATTTGGCATGTCTAAATCATCATCATCAAAATTAATGCCAGTATTTGATCCATTGTCATCTTTCAAATGTCCAAACACATTGGGATTTTCTTCTCCAAATTCAAATGATCTCAAAAACTGCATGTTGGATGGTTAACAAATTAAATAATTTCTATTTAACCAAAAATATATAAATTAAATAAGTCCAATCAAAAGATTAGACATGCCTAATTTACATGGACACTGTAACAATGCTGAGTACCTTTTCAAAACGAGGGGGTGATTGGGAACCATAATGTTCCTCCTGCTGAGACTGCTGTGCTTCGAAAGATTTAGCATGTTCAGGTATGACGGCGCCATCCATCTTTGCCATAGGAAATAGAAATGTGAGAGTTTTCTTTTTCGAAGTGCCAATAACCCCCCGTGGAGAACCTTTCACTGCTCCAAAACAGATCAGTAAAGACAGTTCAATACATAGGTCATCAAAATAGCTTTACAAGGCACTAAACAAAAGAGAGGTATCCATAAACAACAGCTTCCTGTACCTCTCCTGTAAGGCCGAATCTTTAGGTTGCCAGGTTCATGTGGATTCAAAGGTTTCCATGGATCCTCATCATCAGAATAATCTCCAACAGGATCCTCTATATCATCTGGGTGAGGCATTTCAACATCATCAGCAAAGCTAGGTTGAACAGGATCAGACCAATGGTTGTCATCTGGACTGGTTTCTTGAGTTGAAGATTGGTCAGGATTCTCCTGGGTTGGATCTAGACCTCCTAGGACTTTTCCAGCGGCTGATTTACGACCTGTGCCCGCTGATCTTAAATTTGGGGAAGTGAAAACATTGGCTCGGCTTTTAGAAGGTGCTGAACTGCCTTGATGAGCCACACTATTTTCTTTACCAGAATGTTTTCCTTGCAGAAAGTCAAAAACAGCTGGTGCATCACAAGGATCCAGCAGAAGGAAATCTCCATAAAAATCACATGTTGCTAACTGCAATACATAAATAACTATGACTATTTCAGTATGGAAGTAAAAAGTGGCCAATTTTGCAGTTGAAATAAAGGGGATAGAAAGTTTACCAAATATGTGTCTAGCTCACTCGCTTCGCTATCTAGACAGTCCCCTTCAAACACCAGTAGATTTGCTGGTGGCCTCACAATTTTTCTTTGTAAATCATCTCGATTGACATTGTTATCCAGAGATGTCCTTGTTTCCACTGATAAATTTAAACAGGGTTAAACAAATGTTCTTAGCTCCATGACATCCAAAGTAAGCTCATCCAGTGAAGCATCCACTTACCTGGGACATCATCTAACCCCATAAATATATCATCTTCTTCACTGGGAATCGTGCTAGGGTCGTTTTGATTAGCTTGAGCCGAGCCATTTTCCAGTTGATCCTGCCTGGTATAGTTATAATGCTTTAGACTATTGTAGCTAATAAGAAAAGATAAGCATGTGATAGTATTAGAGAAATCCTCAAAATATCATTTAAATGTTGAACACCCAAGGTATCACGTTGATCTAGACAATCATAAGAACCACCCTTGTACATACAATGACAACTTGATGAATCAGAATTCTTTTCTCCCAGCAGTACTATAAGCTGAGGGTTGTCAAGATGTTTATCAGACTATTGCAGCATTTTTCCCAGTACTTAAAGAGTGTTCCAAAATGTAGGATCGAAGTAATCAAGCGGTAAGGCAAGATGGCATACCTGCCGGCTACGGACTACCTTGACACCTAGGCACCTAAGGTGTACACGAGGCAATGTGCACCCTCCTCTCTAGAATGGAGGTGGAACAGGGTTCAAGGCAGTAAAAGAGGACATGCTTACAGCGATATTAAGAGTAGTAGCAGCAATGGTGAAACAAAGGAGGAGGCAATGGAGCCATTGGTATTGTGGAAGGGGCAAGGTTGGCTCAGATAAAAAAGAAAGTTAAAAGGACAGGATTTATAAGGCTCGCATAAAACACTGGCAATTTGGCTACAGGTGAACCATGATAGGTGTCATCGACCTCACCTGTTTACCATTGCATCTTTGCTTCTCTCCATCTCATCTCTTTTCTCTCCTTCCATCCAAATGAGTCTTCAGCTCCAGAGGATGGCAATTGGCCATTTTGCAAGGAGGCCCAAATTACAATAACATAGATGTGTTCATCTCCTCCCCTCTCTCCATGCAACCATTAGGCAAAGTGTCAACTATGGAAGTTACTGCCGACCACCATAATGCCAAAGTTACACCTAGGCAGGTGAATCTGGGCCAGATGACCATCAGGGTCTTGTCCGAAAATGGCATGACCATTAGGAACTATTAGCTCTACATACAGTAATATTCCATTGGAATTTCCAAAATTCGTCGGGGTCGGCTGACCCCGATGGCAAGTAATGTTCCATCGGGTTTTGATGTTAGTCTGTCTGGTTGCAAGTTCTGACTAGGAAAGTCCTAGTCGCTGAAGCAAGTCTGCCTTTTATGTTTTTTCTGCTAGTTTCCTCTTGTGCTGGAGGTCAAGCACAGTCTGGTGTCTGAGTAGGTCCCTCTTGCGCTGGAGGTTAAGCAGATCTCTGTGTTCTCTTTTCTTCTTAAAACTCTCAAACACTTGTATTTCCGTTCTGTGAATGGAAATGGGGATGTCCTCGATTTGGAAAGAAAAAAAAAGTAATATTCCATCGGAATTTCCAAACTTCGTCGGGGTCGGCTGACCCCGATGGCAAGCTGTAGCTCCACCCCTGCACCTAGGTGATGCCTTAGTACCATGGTTAGATCACTATCTTCCAAAGTACAGAAAGGCCTTCGTTTAGTAATATGTTGGCATTGATCCCTTTGAGCACAGAGTAAATCTAACCAAGTGAACATGGATTCGGGCCATCTACTTGAGCTTAATGCTTGGGAGCTACATATAGAGTTTAAGACAATAAAATGCCCGGCACGGTGGAGTACCAAGAGGAAGAATGAAAGGTGCCAATGCGGAGATCATCTAAAACAGGCATACTTCATCAAGGTTCCTATAAGGGGGATACAGATGCCTTATTTCGAAACTTTATGGTTTCCGAACCAAGCAGCAAATGTGTATCTGCCACGTGACATTTTTAAAGCCTACTCATTTAAGATGCGCAAAAATGTAGAATGCATTTGTCACTGTCGGTTTCAGGCCCACATTCGACAGGTAAATATTACATACAGTGTCCAGGGAAGCAATTAGTACATAACGGATAAATCTGAAAGCAGCATCAATCTTTCCTTACTTCTTTTGCGAGAGGAACTCTAACGCGTGAAGCACCAACAAGTACAAGTACTCCACCTTCTTACTGTACACTTGAACTGATCCTTGGAGTAGTAACGCCGCTGCAGATAAGAAAACACAAATTAACAGGGCAACTGCTGACTTGAAAAAAGAAAATAACTTTGTTATGATGCAACACCCATATCAAATTGTCCTTAGAAAGGCTAAACCTTGGGTGAGCTAAACAACTAAAAAGAAGCTACTTCCTTTAACATTTATTCAAGCAAAGGAAATAACACCACGCAAAATTAAACAAGTCCACATGTTCCAGCCTCCATCCATAGTCAATCCACCCAAAGTGTCAAAATTTCTAACCTCACACTCCCAATTCCCAGCTCTCCAGACCCCTACAGATATCACACCCGCTGAAAAGAAGTGCCGCACGTTGACCGCAAGAAACCCCAGCCCTCCGCACCACCGTACCTTCGGCAAAGTTGACAGAGTGGGGCCCGTCCTCGCCGGAGACCTCCCCTGAGCAGATCTTGAGCAGGTACTCCTCGAGGCTCTTGGCAACGTCCACCTCCCAATTCGACTCGGGGTCCCTGTTCGCCTGCAGAATCGGGAATCTCCCGCCGGTCGAGCCCACCTCCCAGTCGCCGCCGTCCATGCCTCCGTCCCAGGCTGCTAGGCACAAGAAAGCATCTTTTTGCGGGATTAGGGCTAGAGCTCGTCAATTTTGACGCCTAGGGACACTATCAAACCATATATACTGTTTGCGCCGAATCAAGATATCACTCGTACCAGGTCTAATACCGATAGATAACAAAAGCAGCTTATAAATACATAAGTTGAGATGAATATCTCAATTTCAAACTTAAATCCACAACATAATAGATGGAAACATGAAAGTGGATAAAAAAATACTTAACTAATGATGGTTTGGTTTACCCTCGTCTCTCATAATCAATTAATCATTCAGTAATTCTTAGATCAGAAAGAGTTCAACATTAGCATAGAACTTAGATTCAAGAATTGAGAATGGCTGAATGGGATAAAATTACCAAGACTCAGAAGTCAGAACAGTCGACAGGAGAGCAGTCAGCAGAAGAGAACCCCGCGGCCACGCGGCCACGCCTGCCGGGCGTGGGGCGCCAACTCCGAGTCGCCGGCCGGCGGTCGCCACTCGCGCTCGGCCATCTAGTGCAGGCTGCCGGCCGCGGCCAGGCACCGGGCGGCAGAAGCAGACGAACAGGGCGACGGCTGGCAGGGACGCGGGGAGGAGCCGAGCCGGGGGCACGGCCACGCGTGGTAGAGGAGCAGAGGACCGTGGCGGCCGGCGGGAGGCAGCTAGGGTTAGCGCTCGGCGGTCGGCGCTCGTGACGGAGTTCGGAGAATGGAGAGGAAGCCTAACCGCGGGGAACGGCGCTCGGGACACGCGAGTCTAGGCAGGCTGCCGCGCTCACTTCCTCAGTTTCCCGGTTTCAGAAGCTTCTGGAAATTGGGCGGGAGACGAGGGCGCGAGGAATCGGAGGTGTGAAGGGGAAGGGGAAGAAAGGGGCTAGCCGGCGGGTTAGGAGGGGTTTGGGGAATTTTGGATTTCGGGGTTCTCCCGCTCCATGGATTTGGATTAGCGGGATTCAGAGTTTTAGAGAGGGACCGTTGTGCAATTTGGAAGGAGTAGTAGGCCCTGAGGGTAGTAGATAGATCTCTATAAGTCTATATGAGTAAAGGTAAACGTTTGGTTTTCCTTTAACCCTTTTTCTTAGGGGAATGCCTTAAATTTTTTCTTATTGTGTGATGAAAAACTTAAATTATTAACGTACTCGCAAACCATAGCTACGATCGTAGAATAAGCCTATAGTTGATAAAGGTCTTTGTCGACGAAATATGGTCGGCAGTCTACCTAGGGGTATGCTCAAGGTAGTAGATTATCGGCAGACAGATGCGCAAGCCCCAAATAAGACGGTGACGCAAGACAGACACGAGGTTTTATCCAGGTTCGGCCGCCAAGAAGGCGTAATACCTACGTCCTGCGTCTGATTTGTATTGCTGTATGTCAATGAGAGATATTTTTTAGAGGGGTCCCCTGCCCGCCTTATATAGTCCGGGGGGCAGGGTTACAGATCTGGAAACTAATCCTAGTCAGTTACAATTGCCATATGTGGCCGGATAAGGATTCCTATTCTAACCGACCAGGATCCTGCTTGGTCACCAAATCCGTCTTGATTCCTTGTGCGGGACTCCGATCAGGTTAACTGGGCCGCACGTCATCTTTCGGGTGGACTGAACCCATCGATCCGGGCCAGCCCAAGCTTAGCCGTAAGGGTATAGGGGTTAATACCCCCACAGCTAGTCCCCGAGCATCATGTATTATGCTACGACACGCCATTTTAACCTTCTCCGACAAGCGAGGCTTGGATTCTTGACGCCTCCGACCACCGTCATCACCGGAGAAGTAGGTTGTCCGAAGAATGTATGGTGCTCTTAAGAAAAAAGAAAAAGATTTCTGTCCTGAGAAGTGTGCCCACTTGTATTTCTGAAAAGAAATGTAAGTGGTCTCGAAGCATAGCATCCTTAAACATCAGAAGCGTAGGGGGCAAAAAACAAACACACTCACCGCAAGGTGAAGTGTGCCCACTTAGTCCCCGAGCTTGCTGGAAGGCAAAGTATGAGCCTTGTAGCAAGGTCTAAAAGAAAAGTCTCTTAACTGTATGTGAGTACAAATCACATGTAGCCAAGGAGAACCATTATTCAAGAAGTGGTCGGGGCAGTCCCCGAGCATACTAATAATCCTCATAATCATTCAAAACATTGGGGTCGATTTAAACAAACACATTCACTGCAAGGTGAAGTGTGCCCACTTAGTCCCCGAGCCTGGTAGTAGGTGACGCAGGCACGTGGTGCCAGGGTCTAAAAAAGAAATTCCGCTGAGGTTAAGAATCCAATTGCCGGACAGGCAAAACAAGATACATCGGCAGGTGCATCGTATCGACATAGTCCCCGAGCTTGCTGAAAGGCGAAGTATGAGCCTTGTAGCGAGGTCTAAAGAAAAAGTCTCTTAACTGTATGTGAGTACAGATCACATATAGCCAAGGAGAACCATTATTCAAGCAGTGGTCGGGGCAGTCCCCGAGCATGGCCGTGGTCGGAGCGATCCCCGAGCACAAAAGTGGTCTAGGCGATCCCCGAGCACAAAAGTGGTCTGGGCAGTATCCAAACACAGTAGTGGTCTGTGCAGTCCCCGAGCACATTAGTAGTCTGGGCAGTATCCCAGTACAGTAGTGGTCAAGGCAAATCCACGATCACTTGCGCTGCTTGTATTATTATTTTGTGTACTTCTCTCTGCTCTCTGCCAAGGCCAGTCTGACACGTCTGGTCAAAAAAGTAAATAGGTATAATACGTCATTCTGTTTTTTTTTTTGCAAACAGTCGGTTGACACCTGTATTGAGGTGTGTCAGTGTGGGCCCTCTTACACCATCAACGAAGAGGCGCGTACACTGTTAACGAAGGAGCGCGTTTACTGACGCAGATTTCGAGGTTGTGTGAACAACCGTCTGCGGCGCGTGCGCACGACTCCCAATATTCTCGGGCGGACGAAACGATGGTGCTCTTTGTTTTATATAATGCAGATCTGGTAAGTTACTCATACCATTCCCCATTGTCATCCGCCGCCGCAACCTTCTTCTTCCTCCTGCCGAACCCTATTCCCCCAAAAATCATCGCCAATCCCCTCGGTCTCCCGCATCCACCCACTTAGTAAAGACGAACTAATGGCGAAGAGAGACGCCCAGAAGAAAGGAGGGGTCATGGCGAAGGAATGGTGGAAATCGCGAAGCAATGAGCAGACCATCGAGGACCTCGTCGCCATGGTAGTGCTCCACAACAAGGCGCTTGCGGGATGGCGTGCACCGGAAGGAGAAAGCTTCCCCGATCCACAACCAGGTGAGATTGTGGTCTTTGAAGATTTCTTCAAACGGGGTTTTGGGATTCCAGTGCACCCCTTCCTTCAGGGTCTCTGCTTGTACTACGAGATTGGGATTTACAATCTGCATCCCAACTCGATTCTTCTTGTCTCCACCTTCATCCATCTCTGCGAGGCTTATAGTAGCTTCCTGCCCCATTTCGACCTCTTTCGCCACCTATTCTGTCTTCGGAAGAAAGGGAGCGGTGGCTCGAAGATCGCCAGAGGCGTTTACCTAAACCTGCGTGATGGCATGAAGGCTTAATACCTGCACTGCCCCTGGAACACCTCATTGGACGAGTGGTACAAGAAGTGGTTCTACATCCGTGAAGAGCCGAACACCATCACTCTGTGCGATGTAGGACTGATTCCAGAGAAGAAAAGTAGCTGGTCAGAGAGGCCCGAGAACTTGGAGCAGATCGCCGAACTGCTCGGGATGATCCCGTGGGGCAGGCTTGATGGCCCGAGCGTTGTCGGCAACTTCATCAGCCGAAGAATTCAGCCCTGCCAGAAAAGGATTCACCCTGGCTTCGAGTACCAAGGCGGCGGTGATCCGACGAGGACCAGGAAGGAGCCGCTCGACAAGATGGAAATCAAGGCCAGGATTGGAGAGCTGTTCAACCTGGCCGATCCTAATTATGTTGCACTGAACGCCATCGAACACGCCTTCAAGCTGGCTCGCCCTCCCCCAAAGGTAAATGACGCCTCCTATTAACTGTAGAGTCATGTTGCGTCAAGAAAATAACTGTCTTTTCCCTCACTTTGTGTCTCAGTGTAATGGCCGTGACCAGGCAGGAGTGTTTGTGTCGCCTCCCCCCGGTGTAGAATGGCCGCAAGCTACTGGGCCAGCCGCCCAGAACAGCGTCAGGACCGACGACGTTCACTGGGCGGTACTCGAGACCGTAGAGGATGCCTCGACCAGAGCCGCTGGCAAGCGTCTGGCTGCCAGCAAACGACGTCAAGCCATCTTCCCCCTGTCGAACGACGAAGCAGAGGATGCGGACATCTTCCGACTCGTCCCCCGAAAGAGGAGAAGGCAGGTGGGACCGTTGGAGCAGGGTGGCTCCTCTATGCCAGCAGTGGTCATAGCACCGACCACTGCAACACAGAGCACAGACGAAGGGAACATGCCGCATCATACTCCGACGCCCGTACCGGAGGTTGAACAAGTCTCGGTAGAAACTGCCAAGCAAGCGGAGCAGGGACGGTCGAGGAGACGTTCCTTCGCCACATCCTTCTGCAAGTCAAGACTGTAAGTATCTATACTTTTGATGTAAGCTTCGCATTTTGCATTGGATGCTATTATTTCCTGAATTTGTCTCTGAATGTATTAGATCGGCGTCCACCGAAAGCCCCGACCAGCTAGCTGGGTGCGGAACGTCCTTACCAACAACGGCGGGACAAACTGCTCAGCAACCAGCCGTGGAGGAGCCCATGGCAGGGACTCCGCCTGGGCCTCAGCAGGTGGACGACCAGACGCCAGTCCCCGAGCAGAATACAAGTGCTCCAAGCACGAACCCTGATGAGGCGGATACCACGGCGCTAAGGGAGCTGGATCTAGCCGAGGGGCAGCAGCCAGAAGTTGCCCGGAACATGGTTGCCGACGCGACGGCTCGTGGGAAAGCCATGGTGGTCGTGGAGTCTGCGAACTCCGGACCAGTGCCGCCTCCTGAACAGGAGGCCGAAGAGGATGAAGTGGAAGAAGTCCTAGGCCGTCCCCAAGATAGGCGACAACATGTATATGTGTCGCGCTATCGGAATGACGAATGGGTCATGCACGAGGAAATCCCAGAGGTCGAAGAGACCTTAAGAGTCGAACGGGCGGCCAAGCGTCTGGTGACTGAAGTCCAGGTATATTTGGCTTTAGTCTTTGACCCTGTTGTGTAGTCGAACTGTCTGACGTAGCTTGTCTGTGTGCAGGACTTGATGAAAACTACAAGATACCACAAAAGGTGCTTCGACCAGATAGAAGGAATCGTGATGACCAACAAGGAGCTGATGGCTGAAGTGGAACGCCTACGGCGCCAACTTGAAGCCGCCGACCAGGAGAGGACAGACCAAGAGGCACAGAACCAAAACCTGGTCGGCCAGCTCAAAAGCAAAGAGCAGGAGAAAACAGGTAAGTGTTCACCGTATCATAACAAGTGCGGGACTTGTGTTGTTTTGTTCTTGACAGTAATAGCTGTAATGCAGGTTTAGAAGCTGAAGTGACCCGCCTCCAGGGGGAGAATAGCCGTGCGCTTACAGAATGTGGTCGCCTAAAGGAGGACAACGAGAAACTGGCACACCGCCAGTTGGAACTCCAAGACCACACTAACAGAATGAAGGACGACCTAAAAAGTAAGCACTCCAGACCACCTTTCTCATACAATTGCTCACATTGCCTTGTCGTGTCATCACGTTTGATGTCTTGTACTGTTTTCAGTTTTGAAAGTCAATGCCAAGAGGCACCTTGAGGCCGTGATCAAGGAGCGTGACGACTGGAAAGCACAATGCCTTAAGGCCACTGAGGAGCGGGACACGTGGAGCAAGCGGTGCCAAGAAATGGCAACTGGCATTGTGCCCGTCCTCGACCTTATCGACCCGGCGCTCACAGAGGAAGAGCTAAGGACGCCTCAGCTCGGACTGGTCGAGAGATGCAAGCAAGCATGGGGATGGTTCCAAGACTTCGTGAAGGAGGCGGGTGAGTACACGGGTGCCCATGTGCTAAGCATGGTGCGTGCTCATTACCCCCTGATCGATCTCAAATGCTTGGAGGCTGGGTACCCGAAGGAGATAGACCTAGACAAGGCCGAAGAGCTTCGGACGGCCCAGCTGGACTTGTCGTCAAAGATAATTGGCGATATTAACCTGTGCGGAGGTGGGACAACACCTGTGCAGGGTATGCCATCGACAAGTCAGCTGGAAATGCCGTCAGCTGCAAGCCAACCAACGAAGCCTGCGGTCTCGACTAGCCAGGCACCGGCGGGGCCATCCCCTTCAGCTTGATTAGCTCAAGAGTCCTCGAGACTCGAGTAGGGTATCAGAGGCGACGAGCAGTAAATGCCCTGCTCCCCGACCAGCCAATGTAATAGGCTTAGAGCTATAGAAGGAGGACATAGTTGTGTTATTGTAAACTTGAGCCTCTTCAGGCAAGCTTGTAATAACGTAACTGTATATCATTACAAGCTTGTTTGCTTTATACAAAACATGTTTAAGCTTGAAATTTTTTGTTGGTGTAACTAAGTGGGAACGTGTTAACGTTCGGTTTAGTTGTACCGTTTTGCTCGACACATCATCCCGAGGGGTTTGTGCGGCCCTGGTTGGCATGTGGTCGGAGTGTGAGGTAACATGACCTGTGCACACGTGGACACGGACAAGTCAAACCAGGGGGGACCTACCGATCACCCGCAACATAGAGAGCGGATCCCGTGCACGTGTTGGGAGGAACCGAAGACAGGACCTGCTCCGAAAACCGTAGAAAGAGTGGTGGTCGGCTTGTACTGGCTAAGTCAGAATATCCATAAAATTCGTAGTGACACATTAGAGTGGTCGGAGAAATCATAATTGCTTTATTAAAGTAAATCGAAAATGTAAGTAGAGTACATATCTCAGTAGTTAAGCATAGAATCGTCTAAGCTTGTCGATGTGCCACGAGTTTGGTATGTCCGTGCCGTCCAGGTGAGCTAACCTGTAAGATGTTGGACGTGTGACTTCCTTGATCATGAAGGGTCCCTCCCATGGGGTTGCGAGTTTGTGGACGCCGGCCTGGTTCATCTTCCACTTCAGTACTAAGTCCCCGACCACGAAGAAACGCTCTTTAACGTTCTTGTTGTAGTACCTGCGCAAAACAGCAAGGTACTTGGCCGTGCGCACGCAAGAATCGAGCCTTTTCTCCTCTGCGCTGTTGATTTCTAGCTCCCATACTTCCTTGACCTTGCCCTCGTCGAAGTTCTCTACCCGTGCTGATCTGAAAGCTATATCTGGTGGGAGGACTGCCTCAGCGCCGTAAACCATAAAGTATGGTGAGACGCCGGTGTTATGACTGGGCTGAGTTCGGAGGCCCCAGACCACGGCTGGTAGCTCCTTGAGCCATCTGCCAGGAGCTTTATCGTTTTCTCTGTACATCCTCTTCTTCAATGCATCCAAAATCATGCCATTTGCCCGCTCGACTTGTCC
The DNA here is from genome assembly GCF_019320115.1 of Miscanthus floridulus. Classification (NCBI taxonomy): domain Eukaryota; kingdom Viridiplantae; phylum Streptophyta; class Magnoliopsida; order Poales; family Poaceae; genus Miscanthus; species Miscanthus floridulus. The sequence continues at coordinate 105,029,104 of NC_089583.1, read as the reverse complement.
ATTAGCTCTAGGGTGCGCCACCGAGACGTATTTTACAACTATGCTCCTTTCATCGCAGAAGTCCCAAAAAGCGTTCCCGGTGAACTGAGTACCCAAATCAGTAATGATGCTGTTGGGCACACCGAAACGGTGGATGACCTGGTCGAGGAATGTGACAGCTTTCTCTGAAGATGCCTGTACCAGAGGCATGTATTCTATCCACTTAGAAAATTTATCAATTAGCACGAAGACGCATGTAAATTTCCCAGGAGCTGGTTTGAAAGGCCCGACCATGTCCAGTCCCCAGTAGGCGAAGGGCCAAGAGGCTGGAATCGTCTGGATCTCATGTGCTGGTACATGGATTCTCTTGGAGAAGAACTGACAACCTTCACAGCGGCGGACTAGCTTCTCTGCGTCGGCCACTGCTGACGGCCAATAGAACCCTGCTCGGAAAGCCTTACCGACCAGTGTTCTTGAGGCCGCGTGGTTGCCGCAGGAGCCAGAGTGGATTTGGTCTAGGAGATGCTCGCCTTCCTCCTAGGTTATACACTTCATCAAGATTTCCTCCTTAGTGTTTTTGCGCCATAAATTGCCATCGACGAGCAGATACTGCTTACTACGACGCATCAGGCGCTCATTTTCTGTTCGATTGGTATAACCGCTACCATCTGTCAAGTACTTGATGAAAGGCGTTCTCCAGTCCGGCTCATGAGTGGTCGGAAGCGGCTCGGTTGTGCTCGGCGCCGGAACCGTAGCCACTAATTGCTGGTCTGAAACTTTGTTGGTCGTTGAATCTTCGTCTTCAATGGAAGGCGTGAGCAGGTCTTGGACGAATACGCCATGTGGGATTTTGGCTCGGGATGATCCTAACTTTGACAACGCATCTGCTGCTTGGTTCTTGTCCCGAACCACGTGTATGTACTCGATGCCATAGAACCTGCCTTCCAGCTTTCTTATCGATTTGCAATATGCGTCTATCTTTTCACTGGTCGTGTCCTAGTCCTTGTTGAGTTGGTTGATGACCAGAGCCGAATCTCCGTAGACATAGAGACGTTTAACTCCAAGCTCAATCGCAATGCGTAGACCATGCAGGCATGCTTCATACTCGGCGGCATTATTAGATGCTAGGAAATAAATCCTGAGGACGTACCGGAGCTGCTCCTTGGATGGTGACACAAAAAGAACTCCTGCTCCCGCACCGTCAATGTTGAGAGAACCGTCGAAGTACATCGTCCAATATTCGTCGGATCCCGGAGAGGCAGGCGTGCTTAAGTCTGTCCACTCGACGATGAAATCGACGAGTGCCTGAGACTTGATTGTAGTACGGCTTGCAAATTCCAAGGAAAGGGGGCATAGCTCCATTGCCCATTTGACGATGCGCCCGTTCGCATCCTTATTGCGAATGATGTCCCCCAAAGGATACTCGGTCATGACTACCACACGATATCCGTCGAAGTAATGTCTCAACTTTTGGGATGTTATCAGTATGGCGTAGAGCAGTTTCTGAATCTGTGGGTACCTGATCTTGGATTCATTGAGTACCTCACTAATGAAATAAATTGGCCGCTGTACCTTATAGGCGTGGGCCGGCTCGTCGCGCTCGACCACCAGTGTAGTGGAAACCACCCGATCGGTTGCCGCAATGTAAAGTAGGAGAGTTTCATCTTCTCTGGGAGCAGTAAGTACCGGAGGTGACGTGAGGTATTGCTTCAGCTGCGTGAAGGCAGCGTCTGCTTCCTCCGACCACTCAAACTTCTCGGACGCTTTGAGCAGTTTGAAGAACGGTAGTCCTTTTTCTCCTAATCTTGATATGAAACGGCTTAGAGCAGCCATGCAGCCGGTAAGCTTCTGGACATCCTTCACCTTTTTTGGGGGCTTCATGTCTAAGACAGCTTTGACTTTCTCTGGGTTAGGGCGTATGCCGTTGTAACTGACGACGTTGCCGAGCAATATGCCAGAAGGGACACCAAAGATGCACTTCCTTGGGTTTAATTTCCATTGGAACGTATTAAGGGCTGCGAAGGTGCGTTCCAGATTGTCAACAAGGGTGTGTGCTTCCTTGGTTTTGACAACTACATCATCGACGTAAGCCTCGACGAGGCCGTCTTTTATCTCGTCGTTGAGGCAGGCCTGTATAGCGCTGTTGGTAGGTGGCACCGGCGTTTTTGAGCCCGAACGACATAGTCGTGTAGCAGTAGGCGCTGAAAGGCGTGATGAAAGACGTCTTGATCTAGTCGTCCTTTTTTAGAGCGATCTGGTGATAACCAGAGTAGCAATCGAGAAAGGAAAGCAGCTCGCAACCAGCGGTTGAATCTATGACCTCGTCTATGCGAGGTAAACCAAAGGGGTCCTTAGGGCAGTGTTTGTTGAGATCAGTGTAATCAACGCACATTCTCCATTCATTATTCTTTTTGCGTACAAGAACCGGGTTGGCTAACCATTCCGGATGATACACTTCTTTGATAAATCCGGCTGCCAAAAGCCGTGTAACTTCTACCCTAATCGCCTCCTTTTTGTCGCGAGCGAACCGCCGTAGCTTCTGCTTGATTGGTTTGGCCTTGCTGTTGACATTTAAGGAGTGCTCGATCAAGTTCCAAGGTACACCGGGCATGTCGGAAGGTTTCCATGCAAACACATCCACGTTGCCCCTTAAGAACCTGACGAGCGTGTCTTCCTATTTGGGATCCAGGTCGGCCCCGATGAGGGCCGTTTTGCTGGGATCACCCTCGACCAGCTGGATCGTCTTGTGCTCCTTGGACCTGATGTTCTTGCGTGGAGCCTCGAGCTCTGGGATCTCCAGGTGGTCGGCCGAGGTCTTCTTAGCGTCTAGCATGGTCTCGGCCATGCGAATAGAGAGGTCGTGGGCCTCTGCTATTTTGAAGCTGTCATCCTCGCAAGTATAAGCTGCGTATACGTTGCCCCTGAGGGTTAAAACTCCTTTCTCAGTAGGCATCTTGAGCACCAGATACCTGTAATGAGGTATGGCCATGAACTTGGTGAGCGACGGTCGACCAAGAATAGCATGGTAGGTGCCATCGAAATCAGCGACCACGAAGTTGACGTAGTCGGTGTGGAAGTGGTCCGGGGTCCCAAACTGCACAGGTAGCGTGATCTGCCCGAGAGGTGTGGAGCTCTGTCCGGGGAGAACGCCCCAGAACTGTGCCTCGTATGGCTTTAGGTCTGCCTGGGCTATTTTCAGAGCGGGCAGGCTGTTCTTGAACAGAATATCAATGGAGCTGCCGCCGTCGATCAGTACCCTGTCGAATTGAACCTTGTTGATACAAGGATTGAGGACCAGGGGAAACGCCCTGGCTTGGGTATGGCGGTCCATTGGTCCTTCTGCTGAAGTAGATTTCACGGTGAGACCACGGAGGGAGACGCGGATCGGTGAGAAGGTTGTCGGTGTTTGCCACGTTCAAGCAAGCACGGGCGAGCAGCTTGCGTTCTCGTTTGGTCTCAATGGACACCTTGCCACCGATGATGGTGTGCACGCGATCAGTCGGCTTGACGTATTTATGACGAGGATCTGCATCGTCGTCGTCGTTGTCCTCGTTGCGCTGTTCCCCCGCGCCGTTAGGCTTGTCGGACGTATTCGGAGCCTGTTGACGCGTGTAGATAGTCTTGAGGACGTGACAATTCTCCATGGTGTGGTTCGATTTAGGATGGAGCTGGCAGGGTCCCTTCAATGCTTTGGCGTAGTCGTCCTCGTAGTTTCGACGTCCGCTGCCCTTTTTCACAGTATTGACCTCGCCGTCGTCTTCCCGAGCGCGCTTGCTCCTGTAATCGTCGCGACGGTTGCGCCACTGATTACGTTGATCACGGTGGTCGCAGGAGTCGTTGCGCTGGTTGCGGTGGTCAAAATTGTCGTTCCGACCACGATTGCCACGGTAATCGTCGCGGTGTGGGGGTGGTCGGAGCGTGGAACCCTTGCTGCTTCTTCAACGATTATCTTTTTAGCGTCGTCAGCGTCCGCATATTTCTTAGCGGTGGCCAAAAGCGCTGTGACCGATTCGGGTCTCTTCCGGAGGAGCTTGTCTCTTAGGGCATCGTGGAAGCGGAGGCCGGTGACGAAAGCCTCGATTGCTTCGTTGTCGGATATTGATGGGACCTTGATGCGCATCTCCGAGAAACGCCGAACGTACTCGCGCAGTGGTTCATCCTTCCGATCTCGGATCCGTTGCAGATCGTACTTGTTGCCGGGTTGTTCACAAGTAGCGATAAAATTGTCGATGAAGGCCTGCCTGAGCTCCTGCCAAGAGTCAAAATAATTCGCTGGCAAGCTAACCAGCCATTGGTGACCTGCATGACCAACAGCGACTAGAAAGTAGTTAGACATGATGTGCTCGTCAGCCATGGCTGAGCGGCACGCAGTTTCGTAGAGCATGACCCATAGTTCAGGGTTTTCCTTGCCGTCGTACTTCTGAAGTTTCTTGAGTTTGAAATTCTTAGGCCATATGACTTGGCGAAGGTGTGGAGTGAACTGCTTCAAACCCAGCGGGCCGTGGGCAGTGTCATATTCCATACAGCGATAGCTTTCATGGGATGCATGATCGTTGGCTCTCTGGTTGATGCGAGCGCGCAGATCACGTCCAACGAGGTGATGGCGGAGATCGTTATTGCCATCGCGGCGATCTCGATTGCCATCTGGATTAGCCCTGCGACCGTGGTTATCACGACGATTGTCGCGGTTATCTCGGTGGTTGTCGCCTCGAACGTCGTGGCGGTTATCCTCCCGGTGGCGGTTGTCGTCCCGATCACCATCATGACCACCATTTCCGCCTTGATGGTTGTTCGATGGGTCGTTATTGCGCGAGCCACGTTGGTTGAGTGGCTGTGAGCGACTTGAGTATTGGTGGCTGTGGCTTGATTCGACAGAAACGGATGGAGCCCGAGCTTGATTCATCTCTGCGGTCTGAGCCATAGCAGCTGTCAGATAAGCTTGTATGTCATCACGGACTGCTTGGGTCTCGGGAGTGTTGGGCAACCACTGCATTGTCGCCATGGCGACGGCTACGTTGGCGCTTGGGGTCTTGAAGACTTGTTTGTCCCCCACCCTGTCAAAAGCATTGTTGAGGTCACGTGGTCGGAGCCTTATGCGTCGTGCCTCTTGGTCTGCTTCAGCTTCGATTTGGCGGCGATTAAACCGGTCAATATTGCGCGCTTCGCGTGTAGTCTTTTCTTGTTCTGTTTCGCCAACTGTTGGCGGCTCGTCATTGCTGACAACATGGATCAAATCCCCTCGTCTTGGCGGGAAAGACGGAAATTGGGGGAAACCCGGGGCGTGGTCTGGTAGATCCAGATCGTATTTGACGCCTTCATCTTCATGACGCTGAAGCTCGGTGTGGACAGATGCGTTGGATGCGATGCCGGATGAGGAGCTGGAGTCCCCTTCTCGGACTGTGTGGACGGACCCTTCCTGATAATCTTCAATCCGGACCATATTGACGATGTTGCATGGCTTCGGCCGAGATTGGTGAATAGGACGTAGATCCGAGCAGCGTCGTAGGTTGTACGCATAGCTGGAGGCAGCGTTTCGTAGGCCGTAGAGCTGGACCTGGTGGTTCTCCGTCGGGACTTCGTACTCGCAGAGTCGGAGACCCGTCGCGAAGGCTGGATGGCGACGAGCGGAGCGCCCCTCAGGAGTAGATACGACCACAAGATCTGTTCCAAGTCGTGCAGGACGACTGGCCCGAGCTAGTCAGATAGATCTGTTGTGGGGAGCTGTTACCTGCTCATTAGGTTGGCTTTGAATCGTACTTACCAGAGCTAGGATTTCAGCGAGTTTGATGCCGACCCGATCAATGGGGTCGAGCAGGTCGGTGTCGTCGATCTACTTTCCTCTGTAGCGGGGAAGCGGATGACGGGTTGTCGGCGTGGCTGTAGGCGTGGTCGGAGCCAGATGTAACGTGGTCGGAGCCAGATTCATCGTGGTCGGAGCCGTATTCACCGTGGTCGGAGCCGTGTTCACCGTGGTCGGAGCCGTGTTTACCGTGGTCGAAGCCGTAGCCGATGCAGGTGAAGTAGTCGTCGGCGCAGGCTGAATCCATGCCTCCTCCGTAGTTGTGGCGATGGAGTCGTCGGAGCTGGTGGTCCAGGTGATCTGGCCGACGGTGAACGTGAGGCCGTTGGGCGTAGCCATGGAGCCGGAGATGATGACCATCTTGTTCGCTTGGAGAGCAGTACGCACACCCCCTACCTGGCGCGCCACTGTCGACGAAATATGGTCGGCAGTCTACCTAGGGGTATGCCCAAGGTAGTAGATTATCGGCAGACAGATGCGCAAGCCCCAAACAAGATGGTGACGCAAGACAGACACGAGGTTTTATCCAGGTTCGGCCGCCAAGAAGGCGTAATACCTATGTCCTGCGTCTGATTTGTATTGCTGTATGTCAATGAGAGATATTTTTTAGAGGGGTCCCCTGCCCGCCTTATATAGTCCGGGGGGCAGGGTTACAGATCTGGAAACTAATCCTAGTCAGTTACAATTGCCATATGTGGCCGGATAAGGATTCCTATTCTAACCGACCAGGATCCTGCTTGGTCACCAAATCCATCTTGATTCCTTGTGCGGGACTCCGATCAGGTTAACTGGGCCGCACGTCATCTTTCGGGTGGACTGAACCCATCGATCCGGGCCAGCCCAAGCTTAGCCGTAAGGGTATAGGGGTTAATACCCCCACAGTCTTTTTCTTCAATGAGGAATATGTAGAGCAGACGCACTGAATAAGGTGCAGTGGCAAAGGCTCACTATGGTTGAGTTGGCCTGTCAGGGTTCGAACCCTGGTCCTTGCACCTTATTCAGGTGGGATTTCCTCCCTCGATGACTCAAAAAAGGAAGATGGTGCATAGAGTTAGCATTGCTTGTCAAATCTACATTCTCAAAAGTTAATCATTGTTGGATGGAACTCTTATTATATTTCAAATGCCTGAAAATGGCATATTTTCATCAAACTCGAGGATTGTTTGTAGTATTGTCTGCACGTTGTCGAGCCTAGAAGGCAAAAAGGACATGTCATGGGAGATGAAGGACACGCAAGGTGAGAAGACTCGAACACTGGTGACCATGGATATCAAGAGAAATAATTGATTAGGAAGGTTCAGTGAAGGTAGTGCACCATGATCCATGACACTTAGAGTTATTATGATCGGTGTGATGGTAGGCATATATGGATTTGATGGCAAAGACACGGTGTCGAGGGAGGGAGCTCTTTATTATATTTCAACCGTCTAAAAATAGCGTATTTTCATCAAACTCAAGGATTATTTGTAGTGGTGTCTGCACATTGCCAAACCTAGAAGGCAAAAAAAGACATGACACGCGAGACGAAGGATACGCAAGGTGAGAAGACTCGAACACTAGTGACCACGGATATCAAGAGGAACAATTGATTAGGAAGGCCCAGTGAAGGTAGCGCACCATGATCCATGACACTTAGGGTTATTATGATAGGTGTGATGGTAGGCATATGGATTCGATGCCAAAGACACGGTGATGAGTGGTGGATGACTAGGGAGCCAAACAAGAGCATTTGTGTCGAAAAGAAGAAAAAATGAAATAAGATCTGGACTTCTTGTTCATATGGTGAAAAATCAGTCAATAGGGATTGATGATATTTTTAAGCAATCGTATCATAGCATCACCCATACCACTCATGCATGTTCTCTTTTATTCTTGTCTAACATGGACATGGCATGCGTGTTTCTATTTTTCGTTACAAGCGTTGAGCTTCAATTTCTTTTAGGAACATTAGTAAAATGCATTAATTATATGCCTACTAAAAGATCTGGTCACTGTATTTGCTTGTTCGCAAAATGCTCTAATGAAGTGGTGGTAGATTAGTTGGTTATGTTCCATATGGTCAAAAGTGTTTATCTTCATCAATCCCATGATATCTTTGTCTAGTTTCTCTGACGTCCGGAGCTCGGGATACACAACCATACCTCCTATCTAACAAGCTAAAGTAGTCCCATCTTTCTTATAGTTAGGTCCGTTCGCTTGAACTTATTAGCCGGCTTATCAGCTAGAATCTACAGTATTTTTCTCTCACAACAAATCAGCTTCAGCCGGCTTATCAGCCGGCTTTAATACCAGTCGAACAGTTATAGTGGTTGGAGCTTGTGTGTTTTTTCGTTTATGATGGGACACGGCTCTATGCACCACAAAGCTGCATGGATAAATGTCCTGTTCGCTTGGCTTATAAGTCATACTTTTTTCAGCTAATGAACAATATTTTTCTCTCACAACAAATCAGCCAACAGTACTTTCAGCCATGGCTTATTAGCCAAATGAACAGAGCAAAACACAGTGCCATCCAAAACCCGCTCCAAACCGCACTAGCCCAACCCAGAACAAAATCGACCACCAAACCATGGAAATTGGAATGAAATTAAACCAACCCCTATCAATTCACAAGCTTGTGACTTGGGTTCCAATCCGCTGAACCCAGTCCATGGATAGGACTAATCCAATCCATGCGTCCAAAACTAAATGTTTAGGATTAGATTCCGTCCTGGGCCAGCTGACCTGCAGCATGTTTGTTTGGTCGTATTTGGCTTATAATCCATGGCTTATCAACTAACGAACAATATTTTTCTCTCACATCAAATCAGCCAACAGTACTTTCAGCCATGGCTTATAAGCCAAACTAGCCCAAACTAACAGGGCACTGACTAGTACATTAGGTGGATTGGGATCATAATTTTCAACATGCAACAACCCGATCCAATATAGGAACGAGAAATAGCTAGACCAACCTAACCCGATCATTCGAGTGGGCACGTGCCCACCAAAAAAAGAACAACCCGACGCTACACTCAAGACTCAACTCATGAACCATGGCGGCAGCTTTGTTGGTAGGGAGTAGATTTGCTCACTCAAGGGTGTGCACCATCCACCACAGGTGTTTTAGTGGGTTACAATCATATTCATATCATCCGACATCGGTCAAACTTGATTCGACTGATGCCGAGGGTGTCTAGATGCAGAGACTAAAGTAATAAGAGTTGTCACATCAGATGTCATATGGATGTCGGGTGTTTGACTAATAAAAAAATAAATTTCAGAATCCGTTAGTAATCCACGAGATAAATTTATTAAGCATAATTAATCCGTCATTAGCATATATTTACTGTAGCATCACATTGTCAAATCATGGATTAACTAGGCTTAATAAATTCATCTCGCAAATTAGTCTCAATCTGTGTATTTAGTTTTGTAAATAGTCCATATTTATTACTCCATACATGTGTTTAAACATCCGATGGGACAGCGATTAAAGTTTAGGAGGTGGAACCAACCCCCCCTCCCCCCCCCCCATTCGTTGATATGTGGAACTCTTGGTTGCAGGACTTCTATTTTTTCATCTTTATTACATCTCAAAATAAATACCCATCTTGGATTCCGAGGAGGCAACCAATCTTAAATTTTACCAAACATATAAAAATATACTAATATTTATGATACTCATCAAGCATCATTCGTTTAATCATGTATTGTATTTTCATAGCAAATCTAAGCTTAGACCGAGCAGGCAAATCTCAAGACTAGTTAAGTCACCACAAACCACTCTTTTTAGAGCCTATTTAAGACTGCTTTGCTCCAGGTTCTACACCTCTGCTCTAACTTTGTCTAGTCAAACACTTCCAACTCCTAAAACTCCAGGGTTTTTCATGGAGCACCTCAAAGATACTCAACAAACCCTAAGTTTTGAACCTCCACGTGGAGCTGTGGGAATATTACCCACCAATGCCACTTGTCGGGGACCTAATACCAGGGTACTCCAGAAGGTGGAACCAATAACCACCGAATGTGAAAAACTTCTAGACGCATAAAGGCGCCATGTCATCCCTTGTTCGAGTGACAGGAGTTCTGTTCCACCTCGCCCGACACCTTTGGGATGGGCTCGGTCTCGCCCGAGGGCCGAGGGATAAACCTCGTCTTGCCCGACGCCTTTAGGGCGGGCTCGGTCTCGCCCGAGGGCTAAGGGAAGGATTCCGTCTCGCCCGATCCCAGAGGGACGGGGTCAGCCTCACCCGATGCCTTTGTGAGATAACCCTGCCTCACCCAAAGGCTCTAGGCTAATCTCCGTCTCGCCCGACGCCTTTAGGGCGGTCTCGGTCTTGCCCGAGGGCTAAGGGATGGATTCTGCCTCGCCCGATCCTAGAAGGGGAGGGTTAGTCTCGCCCAAGAGATAAGGATTGGTCTCCGTCTCACCCGACGGCCAAGAACGAGCCTCGCCCTAATCGATATTTATTCCTCGTAATGATGGGTACGGGACGAGACAAGACGTTCGGGTCAACCATGGCTCCAAGGACCATACCCTGCGCCCTGGCAGGAAAGGGACTGCCAGGGAACGATAGGACTGATGCTTTAGACCCTTCCGGGTGCCGCAGAACCCAAAAGGCATTACAGGTGCATGCACCTCGCCCTGTAGAGTTGTAGGCGCCGCCTTCAGCTCTGGGACACGGAACCCGACGAAGATATACGACAACCGCTATGCTCCAGGAAAGGATTTGCTATCTCCATGAACGACGGGTATTCCATCACCACGCTGTGGACCCGGGGGAGCGGCGCCCGCTTCTTGACCCCCAGGTCCCCCCAGTCAGAAGGCCTTGGCCACGGCGCTACATCGGACCCCGACCCCGCATTCTCCCAACAAGGAATCATGGGAACCAGAAGGTGTGCGGAGCAAGGCTAGGGGAGGCTCATAAGTCAAAACCACAGTACTACAGCCCATACCCTGCGCAGGGCAACATTCTGTGACTAACCTGACATCCTACAGAAACATCGACAATATTGTAAGCACTTATCTTCCTTCGCACTCATCAGAATAGAGGACCTGACCAGGTAAACGTGAGCCATAAGACTAAGTAGAGTACGCATCCTAGAGCCCTCATCCTTGTAAAGCCAGCCCCTTCATCTATAAAAGGGGATGCGCTTCCTCCATTAAGGGGGGACCCAAAAAACAATAGAACGCACTCATATACACACGTTCAAGCGGCTATGAAGCTCTTGACCATCTTTCAATCCTTCCATCAGAGACTTGGGACCAGTCCCTCTCTCGATAGTTTGTACCCCTTACTACAGACCGTTCACGGTGCTAATAACACAAGCAGCAGCAAACTGGACGTAGGGACGTTCTGCCCGAACCAGTATAAATCCTGTATCCTTTAGCGCACCATCCGAGCCTAACGCGCATTACTATAAATTTACTTGCCGGTGCTTGTACGAAACACCGACAGTTGGCGCGCCGGGTAGGGGTTTGCGCGTTCCAAATCAGGTCTCGGATGGCCACCCACGCAATCACCTGGGCCCCGGGCGCACACGTGCGTTTTGGCGACCTAGATTTCATCATCATAGTAGGAGGAGAGCTGGCGCTAACTCACTCAGCCGCCCCATCCCCCCCTTCCATCAACCTCAGCCGTCTCAGGCTTGAGGGCCCATCGGGCAACTCCCGGGGAGTCCCGTCACCCAAGGAGGCCTCTCACAACGCCACCATGTGTCCAGAAGGGTCCGTATGGAGCGCCCCGACAGCATTTCCGTTCGGTCTCCGCAACGCTGCGGCGACCGCTAGCCGCCTTTTGGCGCTACGTGTGGTTCAATCACCCACGGACATCGAGTTCGTGGGGGTGATTGAGCAGGATACAGAGACCCTCTATGAGCTCCTCAACAAGGAGCCTGTATCGCTCTCCAGCTCAGATTCTAGTAGGGGGAGCCACCACCCTTCCCGGGAATGCTTCATGACGCAGACCCCCGAGGGTCACATCGAAAGCGCCTCCAGGGAAGAGGCCACCCCTACAAACAATCCTAACAGCAGATCTAGGGAAGAGAGGACAGCCCCATCTCACCTAAGGATAGAGCAGTTGAGGGCCCGGCAGCAAGAGATTGATGAGGCCGGACAAGGGCTCGTCCGGGAATATGCGGACATCAATCGCGAGATTGAACGCCGCAAAGACAGGGGGCGCGCGTGCGCCACAGCCCGCACCGTACATCAAAGGATCCTCACCGACGATGGGGCCTTTCCTCACTTTGCCTAAGCCAGCCAAAACATCGCCGCAGCAACCGCCTTGCTGCATGGCCTTCTGGAGGCCACAACGTCCAAGGATCGATGCGCTTATCGGGAGATTCGCACGTTGCTCGAGCGTGCAGCAGCGCAGCAGGCGGAAAGTTCGTTGTCTTGACGATGCGAACCCGACACCAGCCAGCGTGCGCCCTCAGTGCGCCCCACCAAGGATGCCTCCGTACACCAAACACCACCAGCCAGAGGGCATCCCTCTGCCATCCCAGTACATCAATGCCTCGGCCATGGCCGCGACGTACGTAGCATCATCGACGCCTAGAGATGTGCCCACGGCGACGATGGAGAAGCAGCGCGCCGCGGCTATCATCCCTAACGTGGCGGGCGCTACGACAGTGATGAGGACCGAAGCCCAAGCCCCGTCCTGCCAGGCCCTCAGGCCTTTGGCCGGCACATCCTCAATGCTGCATTCCCCCTAAGGTATCGACCGCCTACGAACATTCCTAAATATTCTGGCAAAACAAATCCCGGGCTTTGGCTCGAAGACTATCGGCTTGCATGTCAGGCCGGTGGTGCGAGTGATGATAACTTCATTATTCGCAATCTCCCGCTGTTCTTGGCTGACTCGGCACGAGCATGGCTAGAGCACCTACCGTCCAATGCTATTCAGAGTTGGGTGGATCTGACTGAGATCTTCGTGGGTAATTTCCAGGGCACGTACAAACGCCCTGGAAACCCATGGGACCTCAAGAACTACCGTCAGAAGGTCGATAAAACCCTCCGCGGGTACATCCGACGCTTCTCCCGATAGTGCAACGAGCTCCCGAACGTCGCCGACGCCGACGTGATAGGAGCCTTTCTGTCTGGGACAACCTATGAATCCCTGGTCCACAAGCTAGGACGCAGGGGCCCGCGAACTACCAAGGAACTTTTGGACATCGCCACCAGTCACGCCTCTAGAGAGGAGGCGGTCGGAGCCATCTTTGATCGCTTCGACAGAAAGACAAGGCGGGACGAGGACGCCAGCGAAGGCACCCCCAATCGTCCCGCCAAAGGGAAAAATAAGAAGCAACGGCGCGACAACTCACTCGTTGCCGCTGCCGACCACAAAGGTGGCCGGAAGCCCACGGAGGGCACTCCGAACCACTTCGAGAAAATGCTCGAGGGGCCATGCCCAAACCATGCCTTCCCGGCCAAGCACCTATACAAGGAATGCGGCCTTATGCGCAAATACTTGGCCGGGGGCCTGAACAAGGGGGAGCAGGGGAAGGAGCCTGTTCCCACCACTGACGACATGGAGGAGAAGGACGACGCCTTCCCAATGCCGACCGGTGCCCTCATGATCTTCGAAGGATCAGCGGCCTATGACTCCAGGCGCCGCCAGAAGGTCGCACGTAGAGAGGTCTATACCGCTGGACCGGCCATGCCAGCTTTCCTCCGGTGGTCGGAATCCGCCATAACCTTCGACCGGACCGACCATCCGGATGCCATCCCACACCCGGGAAGGTATCCGCTTGTCATCGACCCGATCGTCGGTCCAAAGCAGCTCACCAAGGTATTGATGGATGGGGACAGCGGCCTCAACATCATGTATGCCAAGACGCTCGACGAGATGGGCGTCGACCGAACGCACCTCCATCCTGTCCGAGCACCCTTCCATGGCGTCATGCCTGGAAGACAAGCCGTGCCACTAGGGCAGATTGACCTACCTGTCACTTTTGGGGATCGATCCAATTACCGGACTGAGACCCTTACCTTCGATGTAGTAGGGTTCCCGGGGACTTTCCACGCCATTTTGGGGGGACCATGTTACGCGAAGTTCATGGCCATACCCAATTACACGTACCTGAAGCTGAAGATGTCGGGCCCCCGTGGGGTCATCACCATCGGCACCTCCTTCTAGCGCGCTTACGAGTGCGAGGTCGAATGCTGCGGACACGCATCCGCGGTCATCGCATCTGAAGAGCTTGCCACCCTCAGGGAGGAGGTCATTGAAGGGACACCCAATGCAAAGAAGTTGTCCGGATCATTCAAATCGGTAGAGGGCTCCAGGGACGTCCCCTTGGATCCCAGTAGCTCCGAGGGCAAAAAAGTCCGAATCGGGACCGTGCTCTCCTCCACATAGGAAAGCGCGCTCGTCGACTTCCTTTGCGCCAACAAGGACATCTTTGTGTGGAAACCCTTGGATATGCTGGGCATCCCGAGGGAGGTCGCCGAGCATACTCTCCAAATCCTCCCGGGCTCCAAGCCAGTGAAACAACGCCTGCGCCGCTTCGATGAGAAGAAACGCAGGGCCATCGGTGAGGAGATAGCCAAACTACTGGCCGTAGGATTCATTAAGGAAGTGTACCACCCAAAGTGGTTAGCAAATCTTGTTCTTGTCCAAAAAAAGAGCGAGAAATGGAGAATGTGTGTTGATTATACTGGCCTCAACAAAGCGTGTCCAAAGGATCCGTTTCCTTTGCCACGAATAGACCAAATAGTCGATTCCACCTTGGGGTGCAAAACCCTCTGCTTCCTTGACACATACTCAGGCTACCATCAAATCGCGATGAAAGAGTCTGACCAGCTCGCGACATCTTTTATCATGCCCTTCGGATCATTTTGCTACATTTCAATGCCGTTCGGTCTGAAGAACGCTGGGGCAACGTACCAGCGCTGTATGCTTAGTTGCTTCAGAGACCTCATCGGGCGAACCGTTGAGGCCTATGTCGATGACATCATAGTCAAATCCAAGCAGGCTGACCACCTTGTCGCCGACCTTGAATGCACCTTTGCGAAACTCCGGGCGAACGGCATCAAGCTCAATCCCGAAAAATGTGTTTTTAGGGTCCCGAGGGGCATGCTGCTCGGCTTCATCGTCTCCGAGCGTGGCATCGAAGCCAACCCAGAGAAGATATCAGCCATCACGAGGATGGGCCTGATCCAAAACATAAAGGGGGTTCAGCGGATCACAGGGTGCCTTGCCGCCCTCAGCCGATTCATTTCACGCCTCGGCGAATGAGGACTCCCCCTTTATCGACTCCTAAAGAAAACTGACCGCTTCGAGTGGACAGCCGAGGCTCAGGAGGCGCTTGACATGGTTAATCAATTTTTAACTAAGCCGCCGGTCCTAGTTCCTCCATGCGACGGAGAATCCCTCCTACTATATATATCGGCCACCACCCAAGTGGTTAGCTCCGCCTTAATAGTAGAGCGAGAGGAAGAGGGGCACGCCTTCAAGGTGCAGCGCCCTGTATATTTCATCAGCGAGGTGCTATCCGACTCCAAAACCCGCTACTCCCAGATCCAGAAACTCCTCTACACCGTCCTCATCACAAAAAGGAAGCTACGTCACTACTTCGAGTCACACCCCGTGACAGTGGTGACGTCATTCCCCCTCGGTGAGGTCGTTTGTAGCCATGACGCTATGGAAAGAACCGCAAAGTGGGCACTCGAACTGATGGATCAGGGTATTTCTTATGTCCCCCGAACGGCGATCAAATCTTAGGCACTAGCTGACTTCATCGTGGAGTGGACCGAGGTCCAGATGCCACCAGTAGCCGTCGATCAAGAGTACTAGATAATGTACTTCGACGAATCGCTGATGAAGAAAGGCGCCGGAGCAGGACTAGTCTTTGTATCCCCCCTCGGGGTCCACATGAGGTACATGGTTCGGCTTCATTTTCCCTCATCAAATAATACTGCAGAATATGAAGCGCTCATCAACGGCCTACGAATCGCCATCGAGCTAGGCATCCGACGCCTCGATGTCAGGGGGCTGGTCGTCAACCAGGTCATGAAAGAATCAGGCTGCCATGATACCAAGATGGAGGCGTACTGTCAAGAGGTCCGATGTCTGGAGGACAAATTCGATGGCCTCGAACTCAATCATATCCCCAGGTGCCTCAACGAAGCGGCCGACACGCTCACAAAAGCAGCATCCAGCCGAGAGCTAGTTCCAACAGGCGTCTTTGCTAGTGATCAACGCAAACCCTCGGTACGCTACGCGGGGTCGGAACAAGCCAACGATGGCCCTTCTAGTCCGACCCCCAAGGCCGATCCGCCAACTGTTCCTCCCGACCCCGAGGTCATGGAGCTTGAAGAAGACCCAGCAATGGAGTCCGATCCTCCCAATGACTGGAGAACACTTTACCTCGACTATCTCCTCCACGACGTGCTACCGACCGACAAGACAAAAGCTCGACGACTCGCACGACGTGCCAAATCCTTCATTCTTGTAGAGGGCGAACTCTACAAACGAAGTCACATCGGAATTCTACAACTCTGTATCCCTGGCGAACAGGGAAAACTTCTACTGAGCGACATCCACGGTGGAGCATGCGGTCACCATGCTGCACCAAGAACCTTGGTTGGGAATGCATTCCAACAAGGTTTCTATTGGCCCACCGTAGTAGCCGATGCCGAGCAAATTGTACGCACCTGCGAATGGTGTCAATACTACGCTCGGCAAACACACCTCCCGGCCCAGGCTCTCCAGATGATCCCCATCACATGGCCCTTCGCGGTCTGGGGGCTCGACCTGGTTGGGCCACTTAAAAAGGCGCCCGGGGGCTTTACCCACCTGCTTGTCACCATAGACAAGTTTACAAAATGGATTGAAGCTCGGCCAATATCCACAATCAAATCCGAACAAGCTGTGCTGTTCTTTCTCGACATCATCCATCGCTTTGGAGTACCGAACTCCATCATCACAGACAACGGCACGCAGTTTACCGGTAGGAAATTCGTTCGCTTTTGTGATGAACAACACATCCGAATCGATTGGGCAGCCGTCGTGCACCCCCGGACCAATGGGCAGGTCGAGCGTGCAAACGGCATGCTTCTTCAAGGCCTCAAACCCAGAATTTTCAACCGGTTGAACAAGTTCGGCGTGCGTTGGCTCGCTGAGCTCCGGCTATGCTCTGGAGCCTAAGGACGACTCCTAGCTGAGCCACCGGCTACACCCCCTTCTTCATGATCTATGGTTCCGAGGCCGTTCTCCCGACGGACCTCGACTATGGAGCGCCAAGAATCAGAGCATATGACGAACAGGGAGCCGAGGCATCTCACCAAGACGCCATGGACCAGCTGGATGAGGCCCGCGACATCACCCTCCTCCGTTCCGCTAAGTACCAGCAAGCGTTACGGTGGTACCACAGCCGACGGGTGTAGGGTTGAGCCTTCAATGTCGGAGACCTCGTCCTCCGTCTTGTGCAGAGCAACAAGGATCGCCACAAACTCTCCCCGCCCTAGGAAGGGCCCTACATCGTCACGGAAATACTTTGCCCAGGCGCCTACCGGTTGAAAACCATCAAAGGCGAGGTCTTCACCAACGCCTGGAACATTGAGTAGCTACGTCGTTTCTATCCTTAAAATAAGCTTACACTTTTTCTTATCAGTTTTTGTCTTAACAGAACCCCGATCCTTAGTGACTTCTGACCCCTACAAATCGCGAGGGGTCAGACCTCACTTAGGGGCTGGCATGTGATCGTAACATATGTCATGTGTAATACAAGTATTACGCTTGCAAAAAATCCCTGTGTTATACTTACAAACATTCTCTAAGTTTTCCATTTGCCTCATAAACAAGTCTCGAGGGCTAAGATCTTGGGAACCAATTCTGAATACAACTGGTAGGACTGCGAGACACCCACGCCCCAGCGGCTGCAACCTCTTTGCTCACCAGTTCAATTAGAATTAGTTCGCCCACGTTCCTAGCTTCCTATGACTTAGACCATGAGAAGAGTTGGAAACGCTAAAATTGTTCCTACAGAAGGGAGAAAGATAAAAAAAATGGCCTGCCATAAGCAAAGGATGTAATTTTTTGCACAAATTCACCACTTACAAAGCGATGTCATTACAAAAAGGAACAATATACTCAGAGGACTGTTTACTCGGGGGCTTTCCCACAATGTTATTTCATTACAGTCTCGGCTCAACTCTACCCCAAGTGCTACTGCGGTCGCCGCACCATGCTCTCCATCGGTGACGTCCGGGGTGTGTACACGGGCCAGCTCATCTACTGCGGTCGCCGTACCACGCTCTCCATCGGCGACATCTTCGCTGGATCCTCGAAGGCGCCACCATCTACGATGCCTCCGCCGGAGCATTCGGGGACTACGCCATCGTCGTCAGCCGCAACCCCGGCAGCGACACCACCGCCATGGCGTCTAGGGACTATGCCATCATCCCCAGCCATAACCCTGACAACGACGTACGGGCAGGAAATGCCTCCCGCCAAGGGAGGAGCACAGCGAACGACGGCGCAGTCAATGACGTACGACACCCACCGATGCCTTTTTTCCTTCAGCAGCAGTGACTCCTCAGCAAGGGCCGCACGCACCATCTCATCTACATTGGATAACCTCCGGCTCGACATCATGCACCAAACTCACGAGCAAGTTTTTAAGTTCTCTATCTCTCTCTGGCATTACTCTTCCTCACTCAGGAACTGCCGCGACGCATGGACGCGTTCGGCGGAAAGGAAGAAGGAGAGATAGCGGCTCGGAGGCAGAAGGGGAGGTGGGATGAGAACTCCTCTCCCCCTCGCTACTTAAAGAGGTGGCGCTATAACTAAGGAAAGGCGAAAGGTTGGACAAAAAACCCTCTCCCTTCCCCTTTTTTAAATACGCAATCAATGCTGATTGATATCTGAGGGGACGCGCCAGAACTGACGGGACGAACCCTGGTCTACGAGGCGTCCCTCTTTGGTCAAACTGAACATTGCCTGGGTATGGCCCGCCACTGACCCGCTCCGGACATGGCGATTAAGGCACCCACATAGGCAGACAACTTTTCGCCTCCCCATGCAGGACCATGGATGACCCGATGACGGGACCTTTCAGATCTCCTGGGTCGGCCGTTCGGCCCAGAAGACACGACGAACGAACGACCAAAGAAAGATAAGCCTCTCAGCTTTCTCACTTTATGCGTTAAAATTCGTTTGCAAGTTTCCGACCCCGTCAAACAGCGGGGACGTGAACATCACTCGGGGGCTGCCGAGGATGACTACCAGTCTAGACGTCCTCTTCACCCAACCCCTCCGTACGCTTGAAACTAAGGGCGCGACATACAGGCACAAAGCTTTGAGTAAAACTGGACGAACTAGCAAACCCTACGCCCCGATAGCTACGGTGTTTCTGTTCACCAGAAAAATCATACTCAACGACCCTCACATCTCTAGTTTCGATGTCTGCCTTCTTAAAGAAGGGATCGGAGGGGTCCGCCTATAGAGTCTCCCCCAAAGGAAGAGCTATCAGGTTGCCCAAGTTAATCGAACGGCTCGGATCGTCACCGAGACACGAAAACAAAGAATAACAATTCTTACGCAGGTTATTCCAACCTCATCACAAACGTCAGGGCCCGGACCCATCTGGTAGGAGCTTTTCCGCCACTCATACCACCAAGGTAACGTTACCGACCCCGCCTTTATTTTCAATTAAATCTTGCATTCAAAACATTACATATGTAGAACATTGCATCCCAACGATTCGTGTTGCACCACGAAACGGCTGTCGCCTCATTCGATATAGGCAACCACAGGCTGAGGTTCGAAGGTCGGCCCACGAAGGGCTCGAGGTCGCCTCACGCCGAACAGAGCCAGGGAGAGATAACCAAGACGAGCCCCAGCGGCCCTGCCCGACCCCGCTCAGAAGCGAACCAGGACGTCTCGACCTTCTCTCGTTCGATTCTAACCTCGAGCCAAACCCACAGAATCTCCATCGAGGAGAGGCCACCGGGCCCCCTGAGCTTATCGAACGACTCAGGCATCTGCCGGGAGGCGGGTTAAGAAGTTGTGGAGTGCCACCAGAGGGCTCTGCCGACCCCATCAGCAAATGATGGACCCGGATTCCACACGAACGTACCCATTAGCGAGCTCGTTGAGCGCGGTACTCAAGCCGTCGAGGCAAGTGTCATTCACTCAGCCCCTCCGATTGCGAAAACCGAGGACGGGGTAACATGCAAATAACGGCCGACCCCTATCAGACCCTGACAAGGCTCGGGGGCTCGGGCCAAACAATACAGGGTCACAGGTTCAAAGGCCCCACCTTGTCGAGCCCATAGAGTCCCCAGTTGGGATTTCTGTTGAAAGACAGGGCAGGGAATATTGTGATGACATCCATTGTCACCAGAACCACGATTCCGATCTCCAGTAACACTCGACCCTAGCAAGTGCGGGGGTCAGACCTTACTCGGGGGCTGTTAAGGTACAGCTACCTTCTACTGGAGGGCCGTGGCCCTACTCTCGGCCTTTTGCCAGAGGTCACGCTCCATCTCCAGCTCCTTCAGGACTTCGCCGGCCTTCTCATTGGCCGCGACATTCCTCCTTTGGAACGATCTCCTCGCATTATAATTAGCGGCATAATTCAGGGGAACATATTGGTAAGATCATAAAAAACAAAATTAAGACGCAAAAGCACGAAAGGCGTCCAGACTCGAAAAGTACCGACACTTGTCCACATATTATATACAATTTATTCTCAAAATTATTCGATTAATTACTCCGGCGGAGGGAGAACCATCTCTTTTAGATTGTCTGCTAGGTTCTTCGCAAGGGGAGCGACCATCTTCTCCATTTCCTCCAGTTCTTCATCCTTGTAGGTGGACGGAAAGCCTTCGCTCATCACATTCAGGTTTATTTCCTTCTTGTAATGGGCGTGGGCGACGGTGAAGGCCTGGGTAATCCCGACATGAAAGGCACTCTCCTCAAGTTGGCCCACCCAAGCCGTGATACCTCCGACATGAGCCGCGAGTGGGCTGGTCTCCATTGGCTCCGTCACATTCAAGGCGTTAAGGACCACCCCGACCGCAGCTTGTAGAAGATCGTGCTCATCGCTCTCAACCTAAAGGGCCCTTCGTGTATAGGCAGCCTCTTTCTCTAGCTTGGTGGAGACGTTCTCAGCACTCAACCTTCCTTTCACCGCGTCACCAAGCTCCACCCGGAGAGAGCGGACCACCTCGACATCCTTGTCCACCTTTTGCTGGAGGGCCGTGGCCCTACTCTCGGCCTTCTACCGGAGGTCACGCTCCATCTCCAGCTCCTTTAGGACTTCACCGGCCTTCTCATTGGCCATGGCATTCCTCTGCAGCAGCTCGTCTCGCTCTTTTTGGAGTCTGGCAATCTCCTCTCCATCCAGCTTAGACCTCACCGATAGGTCCTCGAACATCCCGTGTGCCTCCTTCGCATCCTGACACGCCTGGGCCTCCCGCTCCTAGACGGTAGCAAGCTGGGTGGCCATGTCTGCTCGTAGCCGGGCCTCCTCGGAGAGGCGATCCCACTCTGCCTTCTGCTCATAGAGGAATTGGGATTTCTTTTGGCTACAAGCAACAAGAACCTGAGGAGGAAGAAGACTGATATCAGAAATGTGAAAACACAAAAACATACGAAGAAAGAAGAAAGCCCAGAAAGTACCTGAGTGGTAGGGATAACGATCTCACGGAGGGCTCCTCTAGCCTAGTCCAGGGCGTTCAGCATAGTCGAGATCCCGATGTCAAGACCCTCCTGCTCCTTGCTCTCGGAATGATCATCGAGCGAGAAAAGAGCCGACGTCGGGTCCTGAGCGGCCATCCACTAGAGCGGCGGCTCCCCCCGCGTAGGGGAGCGGCTTCCTCCCGACAAAGGGGCCAGTGGTGGCTCCCTCCTGACCCTGTGCGGCACCACTGCCGCACTCAAGGACCCTCCGGCTGGACCCTCCTCCGCCTGGGCGCCTGGCGGCGTGGATTGCACCATGCCCTCGGGTGCCACCACAACCGCGCCCGGCTGATCCTGGCTTGGCACAGTCACGATCACCTTCACCGGTGGTATGCGGTCCTCGGTCGACTGTTCCACGCCCGCCACGGAAGAGACCGCTCGCTCAGTAACCTCCGCGGGCGTGGGAGCCACCATGGACGCCGTCGGTTCGGCCAACGCGGCCCCGACATCGGCATCACTCCTGCCCAAAACAGGGGCAACTCTAGGCGACGCCGTCTGTCCCACTTGAAGGGCGAGACTCTTCTTGGGCGCCAGCCCTAGGGGGTGACCCATCCGCAAGAACCTACACAAAGGTAATAACCGTTAAGTCAAAGTAAAAATGGAAAAAGGATGAAAACAGAGGAGTCAAGAGCTTACGTTGACGTCCTCGGCCGGCGGAAGCATTTTGGGGACGGATCCCCAGATCCCTGCCCTGACTCGTCCGGACGGGACCGTTTCATGCCTACCCCCTGCTCCAGGGCAGGGGGTTCATCTCGTCGAGCCCGGCGCCAGAGTCGCTCCCCTCCATCGTCTCGTTGGGCGCGGCACCGGAGCCGTCCCCCTCCATCGTCTCACGGGGTGCAGCACCGAAGCTGCTCCCCTCCATCGTCTCACAGGGCGTAGCACCAGAGCTGCTCCCCTCCAACACCTCACAGGGCACGGCATCAGAGCCGGGTGCGGCTCCGGTGCCACCCCCTCCATGGTCGCCTCGGGTTCGGCGGCAGCAAGCCCGGCGTCCCCCGTCCACTGATCCTCGACCGGCACGCCGTGTGAAGCGGCGGACTCGCCGGCCTCCACTGACCTCATCGATTCACTTCCCTCTGCGTGAAAAGGGAAGGGCCCCTACACGGGTGGGCGGCCACTTGTCAGCGTTTCCTCATCCTCTAGGACGCCCCAATCCACGTCGACGACTACCTCGTCATCGTCGTCGTCATCATCATCATCGTCGTCGTCATCCTCACTACTCACGTCCTCTCCCTGATCCCATGCCTCCTGCTTCAGTCGTTTCGCCTTCTTCATCTCCTCCTTTGCTTTCTTGTCCCGCTCGGCTGCGAGTCGATTCGCCGCCGCCACAACCTTATCCTTCGGCAGTGGAGCCGAACTATCCTTGAAGACTAGCCCCCTCGGCTAGCCCCAACATCACAAAAGCAAGTATTAAAAAAGGGAGATTCAGGAGAAAGAAAAGAGTGCGGGAGAAGAGGGCTTACGAATTCGAAGAACCCAGGCTCCGGCCGCATTGGAGGATGCCCGGGCACCGGATACACGATGTCGAGGACCCTGCCGGTGGAATCCTTCGTCGGCTCTGTCGCCTCCTTGATGCACTGCGCCACTTCCAAGTAAGCGAGCGCCTCATCAACAAGCACCGTCCCCTCGTATGATATCCCGGGCATCATCCGATGCAGGGGAAGCACACGCGCCATCAGGGGTGCCACCCTCCTAGCATGGTAGGCACCGATGATCCCTGTCCCCTTTACACCCCGGCCCTTCAGGGCTTGGAGGGCGGAAAGAAGGTCGGTGATATGTTTCTTGTCTTTGGACTGGATGCCCCAGCCCCACGACTCCGGAGCATTCACAATAAGACGTCCGATGTACTTCGGTAGGGTGGCACTCACATCATCCCTAACATAAAACCACTGCGAATGCCATCCCTTGTTGGATGTCGCCAGATGCATGTATGGGTAACCCTTCGATCGAGTATGGCGCAGATGAATGCTGGCACACCCCATCGGCGCGTTCACTTCTTTCCCCCCAATCTTCCTCTTCGACAGACTAATGCTAAAGAAATACCGCCACAGATCAAAATGGGGATCGATCCCCAGGAAACCCTCGCACAGGGCAACAAACGCTGCCATATGCTGAATCCCATTGGGAGTTAGATGCTGCAGCTCTACCTCATAGTAATCTAATAGCCCCCGGAGGAATCTATGCGTGGGTACCCCGAATCCCCGCTCATGGAAGATGGCAAAAGAGACGACATACCCTTCAGGCGGCACTGGCTCACCCTCGTCGCCAGGAAGCAACCACTCCTGGACGACGGACAGTGGGCAGAGAAGGCCACGACGGACAAGGCCCTCCAGACACCGGGAGGTGATGCTTGATCTGCCCCACAACTCCATTAAAGCAGTGGGGGGAAGGGCAGGCGCGAGCTTGACGGCGGCTGGAACACGAACGTAGGCCGGTCGACGGTGGCGATGCGGGTGCGAGAGGCTGGAAAGATTGGCGGCGGATGTTTCAGAACGCAAAGGAAGGGGAGCGAAATACGGAACCCTGGGGGCGAACCCTGTGGTTTTATAAGGGGCGATGGACGCGAGAGGGGCAACTGTCTGCCTCGATCTCCGGGCCTGCCACGCGCGCCACCGCGTCACGTCGTGGGACACGCGCCCGCAGTCCCTATCCTCTCACCCAAAAAAAAATCTCGGCGGACGGTTTGCCTTCCCCAAGTGAATCCGGACTCTCTACCCACCGAGGAAACGCAAGCCACAAAGGCCTTTTCTTTTCTCTTTGGCCCACCTAGAGCCCAGAAGCTCGCCGGCCGGCCCGACTAAGAAGGGATCCACGAATGATCCGCAATCAAGGGCAGAAACACCAGTTAGGACAAGCCCCGAATCAGTTCCCAGCGAACAGGATGCCACGACCCACTCGGAAAAGCATCTAGTCGATAAAAAACTAAGTCCTTCAGCCTTACCCGCGAAGGGGCCGATACAAACCCCCCGGGCGACTCTACTTGAATCACCCGGGGGCTCGGGGGCTACACCCATCGGGTGCGCTCACGCGCACCCTCTGGCAAAGTAACTTCGACGAAATCAAAAACACCCTCTAGGCAGTTCTACTCGAATCACCTAGAGGCTCGGGGGCTACTGTCGGGGACCTAATACCAGGGTACCCCAGAAAGTGGAACCAATAACCACCGAACGTGAAAAACTTCTAGACGCATAAAGGCGCCATGTCATCCCTTGTTCGAGTGACAGGAGTTCTGTTCCACCTCGCCCGACACCTTTGGGACGGGCTCGGTCTCGCCCGAGGGCCGAGGGACAAACCTCGTCTCGCCCGACGCCTTTAGGGCGGGCTCGGTCTCGCCCGAGGGATGAGGGAAGGATTCCGTCTCACCCGATCCCGGAGGGACAGGGTCAGCCTCACCCAATGCCTTTGTGAGATAACCCTGCCTCGCCCAAAGGCTCCAGGCTAATCTCCGTCTCGCCCGACGCCTTTAGGGCGGGCTCAGTCTCGCCCAAGGGCTGAGGGATGGATTCCGCCTCGCCCGATCCCGGAGAGGGAGGGTTAGTCTCGCCCAAGAGATAAGGATTGGTCTCCATCTCACCCGACGGCCAAGAACGAGCCTCGCCCTGATCGATATTTATTCCTTGTAATGATGGGTACGGGATGAGACAAGACGTTCAGGTCAACCATGGCTCCAAGGACCATACCCTACGCCCTGGCAGGAAAGGGACTGCCAGGGAACGATAGGACTGATGCTTTAGACCCTTCCGGGTGTCGCAGAACCCAAAAGGCATTACAGGTGCATGCACCTCGCCCTGTAGAGTTGTAGGCGCCGCCTTCAGCTCTGGGACACGGAACCCGACGAAGATATACGACAACCGCTACGCTCCAGAAAAGGATTTGCTATCTCCACGAACGACGGGTATTCCGTCACCACGCTGTGGACCCGGGGGAGCGGCGCCCGCTTCCCGACCCCCCAGGTCCCCCCAGTCAGAAGGCCTTGGCCACGGCGCTACACCGGACCCCGACCCCGCATTCTCCCAACAAGGAATCATGGGAACCAGAAGGCGTGCGGAGCAAGGCTGGGGGAGGCTCATAAGTCAAAACCACAGTACTACAGCTCATACCCTACGCAGGGCAGCATTCTGTGACTAACCTGACATCCTACAGAGACATCGACAATATTGTAAGCACTTATCTTCCTTCGCACTCATCAGAATAGAGGACCTGACCAGGTAAACATGAGCCATAAGACTAAGTAGAGTACGCATCTGGAGCCCTCACCCTTGTAAAGCCAGCCCCTTCATCTATAAAAGGGGATGCGCTTCCTCCATCAAGGGGGACCCAAAAAAACAATAGAACGCACTCATATACACACGTTCAAGCGGCTACGAAGCTCTTGACCACCTTTCAATCCTTCCATCAGAGACTTGGGACCAGTCACTCTCTCGACAGTTTGTACCCCTTACTACAGACCGTTCACGGTGCTAATAACACAAGCAGCAGCAAACTGGACGTAGGGACGTTCCGCCCGAACCAGTATAAATCCTGTGTCCTTTAGCGCACCATCCGAGCCTAACGCGCATTACTATAAATTTACTTGCCGGTGCTTGTACGAAACACCGACACCACTCGTTGAAAAAAATGGTTCGTTTCCTTCTTTCTGTCCGACCTTCTTCCCCGTCGCACTCCTCTCTCCCTCCGCGGTCGGCAGCGTTGCCACCAGTCGCGCTCGGCCCCGCCGCCACCGGCCGCGCCCCTCCTCCTCCCTTCCGCGCTTGCACCCATGGCTGGGTTGTGCCCCTCCTCTTCCCCTTCGCGCTTGCGCCCTTGGGATTTGCCATGCCCGAGGAGGCCGCCGTCATTGAGCTCGAGGGCACCACGCGCGCAGGCGACACCGTCCATGACCGAGGTGTGTGCGTCCCGCTTTGATGCCGCCACCGAAGAGGCCGCCGTCGGAGGAGGAGATCCCGTGGCCACCGCGGCCGCCATCGGCTCCCTACTGCGGCGGCATCAACAAACCTCTCGCTCTCTGCCGCGACCCCCAAGAGTATCGGCAGATCGATTGATCGCCAGTGCTGTGTGTGGTGGTGCCGTTGTACGTGGCGATGGTGCTTTGCGCGGTGGTGCTGCTGTGCTCCGTGCGGTAGTGGGGCGTGCTAACGCTGGACCAGTGCTCCCTGCTGCAACCCGAACGTGGTGTCGTTGGCCGGCAGCCAGGCAGAGGAGTAGGCGAGGTGGCGCCGGACAACAGCGAGGTGGAGGCATAGGCCAAGGGCATAGAGGGACATCCCACCAAATGACCAAAACCTCCTTTCACCAAGGCTGGAGCAGAGCTATATGCCAAACATGCACATTTGCTCTAGAAACTCCTGCTCCATTGTGGAGTCAGTGAAGCAGAGTGAAGAAGTAGGAGCAGAGCAGTCCCAAACAAACCCTTAAAAACTAGGTGGGTAGTTCCAAACCTAAACATCTGAGCTTAGTTCATCTATTTTCTATCAAATTGTTGAATCCTCAGACTGCAATATATATATATATATATATATATATATATATATATATATATATATATATATATATATATATATAGGGAGAGGCTATTCAGTAGCCGGCTACAAAATAAGTTATTCTGTAGCCACCTCCATTTACTATAATTTTATATACTAATTTACCATAATGTCAATACATATTTACGATAGTTGGGTTACTATAACACATGGGGATATTTACCATAACGTTATATTAAACCACTTAGTAAGGAGTTACTATAATCTCGTAAATTAACATAGTAATTATCGTAACTCAAAGTGGCTACAAAATAAGTTATTCTGTAGCCGGTTACAGGACAGTAGTTCTATATATATATATTTGTACGGAGATAGTATTTTGATCAGACCAATGTTCACAATCACAAATAAGTTGCATTTTTTACAAGCAAATTAGTTGCAATTGGATGAACCAAATCAACACGTACATGCTACAAGAAGGCTATAAATCACGAATCAGGCCGCCCGGGCCGCGTGGTCGCGGGCCGGCCCGGCGCCGAGGACGTCGGCAACAGGCCTTGCACGGGTGTGCATCCGCGGGACCGTCACGGTCAGGACGCCGTGGGCGTACGCCGCCGAGATGCCGTCCACGTCCACCATCCCTGGCAGCCGGAACTTCCGGTCGAAGCTCCTCGTGCCCGCGCCGGCGGCGTCCACCTCGGTGCGGATGACGAGGTACCTGGCGTCCTCCACCTCCACCCTGATCTCCTCCTTGCGCACGCCTGACGGGCACACAGAAGCGAGCGTCAACGCCACAAACGAAACTGCTATTAGGCAAACCGAAGAAGAAGGCGACCTTGCTCGGCTCGGCTCAGCTCAGCTGGCTAGCTGGCTGCACCGACCGACGACGGCGAGCAGCACGCGCGAGTCAGGGATCGAGTGGGGTGGGTTACCCGGGAGGCTTGCGGAGAAGAGGTGCGCGGCGGCGGTCTCCTCCCAGCTGACATGGTTGGCCGGCCGCCGCGGCGGGAGCAGCTCCGGCAGGGACGAGAGGAGGGAGAAGAGGCGCCACTGCCACTGCCATGGCAGCTGCGCCGGCCGGAATCCTGGATGCTCCTCCATTCCGTAATTATAATCCATGGCGAGCGGAACCTGTTCTGTGGCTGAGTAATTGGACGTCAGGTTGCTGCCCTGCCTTCAAATAGTGTGCGTGAGTGTGACGGTGAGTGGGTGACGCTGGCTGCTACTCCTCCATTGGATGCAACTTGCCGCTCCAAGTTGCGAGGGCTGCTGGTCGGCATGTGCCGACCCCATGTGCGCACATAAATAAAGAAAAGGCGTATCCATTGATTCGTGGGGAATTTCTCACGTGTCATTAAAAAATATCATAATGCTATGTGTGTCTTTGAAAAATTTCAGTGGTCTTCAGCGTCACTGTTATAACTTTTTTATACCCTCCATGCCAGTACCATCAGTTTAGGCTCCAACACTGTCAAACAACAGGCGTGAAAAGTCAAAAATACCCTTCAGTCTAAATATGTCATTAATTTTTTTGAGCATTTTAACGACTTTAAATGAAAAAACTCAAAAATAGAAAGTTGTAGATCTCGTCGAGATCTATAATTTTCATATAAAAATTTTCTTCATTTAATTCCGCAATAAAAGATATGATTTTTCTAAGATATATTAATCATATCAAATCATATTTTTTTGCGGAATTAAATAAACATAATTTCTATATGAAAATTATAGATTTCGACGAGATCTACAATAATCTAGTTTTTAGTTTTTTCATTTGAAGTCGTTAAGATGCTCAAAAAAATTAATGACATATTTAGACTGAAGGGTATTTTTGACTTTTCACACCTGCTGTTTGACGACGTTAGAGCCCAAACTGACGGCAGTGGTATAGAGGACACAAAAAAGTTAAAGCAGTGGCGCTGAAGACCGCTGAACCTTTTCAGGGACACACAGGGCATTGCGATCTTCTGTAATGTCACATAAGTAATTCCCCCTTGATTCATTCGATGGAGACCAGGGAAGAGACGCTTTTGCTTGCAAAATATCTTGGTCATTGGCCGGGAGCAGATCCAGATAGCTTATTTGGATGAGGAGTAACGGGTCGCGGGTGAATTTTTTTATTTTTAACACTTTTTGTAAACTATTTTAAAATTTCACACTGTTTATTTTTTTTCAAAACTAACGCTTTTGGTCGCGTCAAACGTCTATGCCGCGCTATGTATGGTAGCGCAGCAGAAGGATGACGTGGTGAAGACCGGGGACGCTGACCGGTAATGTGGCAGGGTCTGCCGTGCCATAGACCACGTCGCGGCACTAACGCACCAAGGTCCACGGCGTGGTAGGACCTGAACACAGACAGAAGACCAGCCTCAATTGCAATTGAACAGGAGCTGTTGTCGGTGAGGATCGACAGCGACGCGAGCATGGACCCCGGCTTCATGTCGCAGCTGAACGACACCTGCAGCTCTGACCCCAATGCCTTCGCCTTCCTCGACCCCTCGCCGGTGGGCTTCGACAACGCCTTGTACCGGAACCTGCAGGTCGGCAAGGGCCTCCTGGGCTCCGACCAGGTGCTCTACTCCGACATGAGGTTGCGCAGCACGGTCGACTACTACGCGTCCAACCAGGGTGCCTTCTTCGATGATTCCATGGCGACGATGACCAAGCTCGGGAGGATCGGGGTCAAGACACCGGTCACCGGCGGCGAGGTACGCCGGGACTGTCGGTTCCCAAACTAGTTGCTTGTTAATCTCGGCGACAGTGATGCTATGACGCATTGAAACGAATATGAAGCAAATAAATTAAGTCTGTGTGCAAGTTGACAAGTTGCCACATAACATTTGTTCGACATAAGTTTTGGATGACAATATTTGTTCGACATAACCAATTAAGTCCTAGAAGTGTAAGGATCTCTCGGGCGCCTCTGTCTCTTTGGATTTATAGGCAACACATTGGGAGTGTAGCCAACGTCAGTGTGGTCGTATTGCCGGTGCGTATGGCTCATACCCTGCAAATATATGATATGCATGATTACTTATAATCTTTATGATCGTTAGTTCATAGAGCCTACGTATTTAAAGAAACTGCCTTTGTTATTACCTGTGAGGCTCTTTGGGTACCAAGCGGGGCACCACCTAGCTAAGACATGTCGATCTCATCCTGCTGTCAATCGTCCCACTGGTGGTGCTGTATGTGGAAGCCTAGGGGGTCGTCGTCGTCGTCATCCTCGTCGTCCTCGTTTGTAGGGTCCTTCCTAGTGCTATGATATGGTAGTGTATGCACTGCGGAAGCGGCACCTGTCACCGGCTGAGAAGAGCCAGCTGGTGTCCTCAGAGAGCCAAAAGATGTGCCACCTGACCATGTCGGGTAATCGAGTTCCACCCAAGGAGTGTCCATACAGCTCAACTTCTAAGCTAGCTTTCTGCAGCTCCGCTTCACCTTCTGCATAAATAGACGTTAAAGTTGGTGCATTTTTCAAACACATATACACTAAAGAAACATTTTTGGAACGGACAAGTTTATGTTTATCTCTACAAAAGCCTCAAGAACGCCTGGCCCGTGCCCTCTAGACTCATGAAGCCGAAATGCTGCTTCGTTGAACAACCTTGACAATTATGTCGCCTGGGTACAGAAATGCGGTTGGATAGTTTTAGTACACATACTTAGACGAAATGGATAACAAATTATACCATTCGAGTATCTTACCACGTATCTTTGAAGCGGGGCTCTCTATAGTTGTGTGTTGTCCTTAGTGGCAACGTCGTACACATCTTCGATCACATTTTCCTCGTTAATCGCCTCCTCAGTGTACGGGGGCTTGATATGTGTCCTCGTAGACCTATAAAGCCACCGCAGGTACTCGTTGAAGGTGTGCTAGTCATGTGGGGGACCCACATCGACCGGCTACCAGTCCCTGGTCTACCACAACTGGATGTACGTATCATGTGTTACGCGCCAATCCTTGGTCTTGTATCTCTTCCTGCGGTCATACCTACAACAAAATGATTGTTTATTGTACCATATACACCTCTGAATTATAGCTTTGTTATTAATTGATAATGCACTCGTGCAATTGTTGGTTGGTGGAGTAAAGCGGTAGTGGATAGCCTGTCATTCTTCCAAACTACCTGCAAACCCTGATGGGCAAGTGAATCTCGACCACGTGGAAGAAAATAAGAGGGATGTTGCAGCGATACTCGTCTGACTCATCCCTAGTGACAGGACTCAGATAGTACTAGAGCTCCAGAGCATCCCAAGGACACCAATGCACCTGAACATTTCATAATTGAGTTAGGTTGTGATATAGTGTACATCGAATAAGACACATGTATGATAGTAAAGAGAGCGTAACCTGGTGCTGTGTTAGGACGTCGAGACAGTCCGTGCACTCCCTGTACTTGTGACTCGCATTCTCTCTAACTAACTCTGCTTGCGTCCAGATATACAAAGCTATAGGGAGTATATCCTGTCCGTTCTAATGTTGCATTGAACATGATAATGAATTAGCCATTAATAATTTCATTATAGGTAACTACCTCAAAGAATATATTGAACCGAAGTACTGACCGGTAAACCAGTAATAAGGGGCCTCCCAATGGGCCATCGTTCCCAACACCAAACCTGGAGTAGATAGGAGCAACCCCCAAGGTTCGCATACCCTGAGGTGCGATGGCAGATAATGCATAGCTGTAGATACGTCCATGCTAGGACTGCGTTGCCCTAGCTGTACGCCACTATGTTATCCCATGGCTGATGTAGTATGTTAAGGAAGATCCAACTGATGGTGTTGCCCAAGGCGTCTAGAAATAGGAAAGCACTAAGGAAGTGCTAGAGTCACACTCCAGTGAACCTATCGATCTGAGCCTCATCAGCCTATGGGTCTAAGTAATCAAAGTGTCGGTGCTTTGGAACTAGGGGTCCCTCAACCAACGAGTGAATTTGTGCTGTGTGCCCCTAATCCCGGATGGTGATGCAAAGAGACACAAGGTTTATACTGGTTCAGGCAATCGAGGCCCTACGTCCAGTCTGAGAGATCGATCTTGTATTCCTTGCACCGGAGTGCTCGTAGTGGGGGGTTACAAACTAGGTGAGAGAGGGAGCTAGCCCCAGGTCTCGGCGTGGGTGGTGCGGGCTACTTGAGGCGTTGTTCCCAAGCAGCGTAGGAGTGCGTAGTTCTAGCGGTGTGTTCGTCTTTTTTCTGATCCCCTAGAATGGCCCCGGTCTCTCCCTTTTATACTCTAAGGGAGACCTGGGACCGTACATAGATTGCTACATAGCGCTTCTGTAAATGGGGTGGCGTGTCCAAGCCCTGTAGCCGACCACTGTTGTGGTATGGTCGATGGAGTGGCCCCATCCTTGTCGTGCAGAAGTGACGCGCCGGTCATACTCGATTTTGTGCGTCGTGGGGCTCTAGTACAGCTTGATGCAGGACATGGCGGGCGACGTGCTGGTCACCATGCAATGACGTCATAGGGAGCAGCGGCCCTACAGACGCCGAGGCCGAGCCATCGTGGGGGGCTCGGCGGACATGGATCCTCAGGCTGCCGAGCCCCTGAAGCAAACTGTCGAGGCCTTGGGGGGAGTTATTGAACCTGGGTACTGATTCCGAGGCCACAGTAGCCCAGACGTGGCTCCCCACACTGCGTTGTCCTCGGAGCAGGAGTTGGCAGCACAGTGAGGCATGGGCGTCAACCATGTGTATGGTGGTTAGTACAGTGGCGAGTAACCCCTGCCCAGTCCGGGCGACGTGCAGGTCATCGTGTGATGACGTCGTGGGGAGCTGTGGCTCTACAGGTGCCGAGGCCAAGCCATCGCGGGGGGCCCCGGCGGACGTGGGTCCTCAGGCTGCCGAGCCCCTGAAGCAAACTGCCGAGGCCTTGGAGGGAATTATTGGTCCTGGGTACTGATTCCGAGGCCACAGTAGCCCAGACGTGGCTCCCCATGCTGCGTTGTCCTTAGAGCAGGAGTTGGCAGCTCAGTGAGGCATGGGCGTCAACCATGTGCATAGTGGTTAGCATAGTGGCGGGTAACCCCTGCCCCATCCTGCCTCCTGTCCCGTCGGCCATTCCGCTTGTACTGTGCCGAGCATGCGGCCGATGTCAGGGGCAGCAGTTGGCTGAGTTAATGTGACATGACGTTTTGTCAGAGGGACCGGAGAAGGAAGAGGCAGCGGAGTGCTGCCGAGCCCGCCTCGCGCGAGACGGAGGGTCAGTGGCTCGGCCGAGGCCTTTGGCGGGGAGTCGCTCGAGGTCAGTGGTGAGGGGGCCTCGGGCGAGTCGGAGAATCGGCCGAGGCCAGCGGTGAGGGGGCCTCGGGCGAGTCGGAGAATCGACCGAGGCCAACGGTGTTTAGCTAGTTTCGATCTTTATGAAGTCTAAGCAGTCGTTTTTTGGGTCTTGCTTAGGGTACCCCTTCTCACGGTATCCTACAGTAGCCCCCGAGCCTTGGGGGGAGTGGAGGCACTCCCCCTGAGGTTCTGACGAGGATTGGCTCTCGACAGTTCCCGTTGGGATGGTGTTTTGTACTCGAGGTTTCGGTGGGTGCACGCGAGCGCACCCGCCGGGTGTAGCCCCTGAGGCCCTAGAGGAGTGATTTCACTTCTTCAGGGGCTTTTTTCTCTTTCAAGTGAGGGGTGTTTGCCGGGCCCATGGGTGCGAGTTCGGATCGCAGGGCCTCGACGATGCTGTGGAAGAAGCCCCTCAGCCTCCGCCTGGAGCGAGAGAGCCGTCAGGGGTTCCCCCGGCTTTTTTGTATGACCCCCGTGCTTCCTTTTCGCTCGGAAGGAGGGGTGGAAGATGCCGTGCTACCCTCGGTGGGCGCGAGCGTCGGCATTTCCGGTGAGCTGTTATCGGGTAAGTCCGAGTGGAGGCCCGTACCCCGTTCGCTGGGGGTCGGCTAGCGGTCCGGAGACGCGCTCCAAGAGTACCGACGGGTTTCTCTAGTGGGTGCCGAGGCCGTTCACTAGGCCTCGGTGGCTCGGTGCCTCCCTACGGTGGGATCCCATTCAGAGACCTCCCTACCAGTCTTGGACACGACACAGGGTGTGCCCGTACAGGCTCGCCCGTAGTCGTCCCTGACTCTTTTGCCCTGGGGCAGCTGTCGAAACCCCCGGGGGCCCAGCCTTCGAACCCCTAGACCGTAATGGGCTTGGGTCGCTTTGTCTTTATCTTGGGCGTAGGAAGAGCCCCCGAGCCTCCGCACGGGGCGAGAGGGCGGTCAGGGGTCCTCCCGACTTTTTGTCCGTCCCCCGCACATCCTTTTCGCTCGGACGGGGGGCCGTTTGCCGAGCCCACTCGTGTGCGAGCTTGAGCCACTGGGTCTCGGCAAAGTTGCAGGAGGAGCCCCCGAGTCTCTCGCGCGGAGCGAGAGAGTGATTAGAGGTCCCCCTGGCTTTTTGGTTCGCCCCTCGCGCGTGAGGGTCTTGTCTGCCGAGCCCCCCTCGGGTGCGAGCCTAGGTCGCGGGGCCTCGGCGTCTTTTGCAGAAGGAGCTCCCTAGCCTCTGCACAGAGCAAAAGGGCCGTCAGGAGCTCTTCTAGCTTTTTGAACGACCCTCGTGCTTCCTTTTCCCTCGGAAGGAGGGTTTGTTTTGCCGAGCCCCCTCGTGTGCGAGCCTAAGTCGCTGGGCCTCGGCAATGTTTTTGCAGGAAGAGTCCCTTAGCCTCTACGCGGAGCAAGAGGGCCGTCAGGGATTCTCCTGACTTTTTACTCGACCCTCACGCTTCCTTTTCACTCGGAAGGAGGGGTGGAATGTGCCACGCTACCCTCGGTGGGCGCAAGCGATGGCAGTTCCGGTGAGCTGTTATCGGGTAAGTCCGAGTGGAGGCCCGTACCCCGTTTGCTGGGGGTCGGCTAGCGGTCTAGAGACGTGCTCCAAGAGTACCGAAGGGTTCCTCTAGTGGGTGCCGAGGCCGTTCGCTGGGCCTCGGTGGCTCGGTGCCTCCCTACAGTGGGATCCCATTCGGAGACCTCCCTACCGGTCTCGAACACGACACAGGGCGTCCCAAGCGTTTCGCTTGCTTAGGCCTCGGCCTCGTATAGGCTCGCCCGTAGTCGCCCCTGACTCTGTTGCCCTGGGGCGACTGTCGAAACCCCTAAGGGGCCTTCGAACCCCTGGACCGTAGCGGGCTCGGTGCCTAGTTCCTTTGCCTGAAAGGAATCGGGGGGTTATTTCTCTCCCTACGGCTAACAACGGCAGGCGCGTCTTTTGAGGCGACTTTTTCGAGGTAGCGAAACGGCGCCTGCTGCTGCTGCGGTTGGACGCGACGTGGCGTCAGCCGACGGGACGTATCTGCACGCACGATTTAATGAGGAGGGAGTGGGCGTGTGGGCGGTAAAACCGGATCTGGATAACCGCACCGGATCTTTTGGGGGAAACTTCCCCGATTTCGTCGCCCGGCGGTTTCGTCTTGTCCCTGCATAAATACGCAAAGAACCTCGCCCTTCCCCTTCTTACCTTTTCTGCACTCGCCTTTGCTGCCTCCGTGCCGTTGCTGAGAGCATAGAGCGCCGGGGAGGAGAAGGGGAAGGGCAAGAGGCTGAAAGAGAGAGGGAGAGAGATTACCGCCGTAGCAGCGTCCTCCGCCACGCAATGGCTGGTGGTCCCGCCATCCTCCCGGTGGATCCCTAGGAGCGGTCCGACGTCACCGAGGAGAAGCTACAGTCGCTCGTGGAGGCCGGTCTTCTTCGCCCAATCACCGATCCTGACGAGCCGGAGTGGATTGCTCCGGGGAACGAGTCAGAGACGAGGCTGCGCGACGGCTACGTGGTGAGCTTCGTCGTCTTCCACGAGTGAGGCCTCGGGTCGCCGGTGGATAACTTCATGCGGGCGCTCCCGCACTACTATGGCGTGGAGCTTCACAATTTCAGCCCCAACTCCATCGCGCAGGCAGCCATCTTCGTCGCCGTCTATGAGGGGTACTTGGGGATCGCTCCCCACTGGGAGTTGTGGCTCCACTTGTTCCGAGCGACGTTCACCACCAAGCCGGGGGGAACGAGGGGGGCTCGGAAGGTGTAGAGGGCCGGCGGCTGCACCCTTCACGTACGCCAAGACCGGCAGTCCCTCTACATCCCGGCCCAGCTGTCCTCGTCCAACCGTCGTTGGTATGACGGCTGGTTCTACCTCCGCAACGACGGCGGAGGACTTCCCCTTATACCGGGCGGGTTGTAGAGAGTCAACCAGAGAAATGGGGATACGGCGTCGTCAAGGTCGATCAGCCTAGGCTGGAACCGCTCTTGAGGGCCTTGGGGAAGCTGCGTGACCACGGCCTTTCGGCGGCCATGGTCGTGGTGGCTTTTCACCGCCAGAGGGTGTTGCCGCTGATGGCCCGGCGGCGGCGGCTGTTCGAGATACCCTTGAGCAGTACCGCCAACTGGCAGTGCGGTCGCTGCAGACGGCGATGACTATTATGGGATGGGACTTGCCCGGTGTCACCTAGGTAAGTACTTTCCTCTCCCGTGCCGAGTTGTTTTCTCTTCGAGTCCCCTCGTAGTGTTTTGACGCGCGTTTCTTACCTTTATAGGAGCTCGAGACCCGGTCCCTTGGGAAATCGGTGTTCCTACGAAGGGAGAGGGATATCTGGGACCAGCTCCGGCGGCAGAAGGGCCTGCTTGCCGATGCCCAGGGGCTTTTGTCAGCATGGAGTGCGGAAGTGGAGGACCTCCGCCTTCGTTGTGCTGACCTTCAGGCCGAGTTGGTCGCGGCTAAGGGGCAGGCTGCCCCCTTGGTGGCGAAGATCAAGGAACTAGAGGAGGAGCGAGACACCTTCAGGTCTCGGGCCCAAGAAGCGATGGCCTCTGCGAAGGCCATAGCTGGGCAGTTGGGTGCAGAGCAGAGCGAGCATCAGGCGACGAGAGTCGCCTTGGCAGAGGCTACCAAGGCGGCCGAGGCCTCTCGGGTCGAGGTCCTAGCCTAGAAGAACAAGGCCGAGGGTAAGTTCCGCTGAATTGTGTTCCTTGTTCCATTTGTTCCGGTTCGCATTTGACTCCTGACCCCTCGTTGCGACGTAGATCTGAAAAAAGAAGCTTCCCAGGCGGCTGAGGCCTCTGTCGCAGCGCAAGCGGCGCTGGATGTTGAGGTCCGGGAGCACGAGGCGCTACACAGCGCTGTCTGTACCGCCTGTGAGGCCCTGGACGTCGAGGAGTTCCAATCAGCCAGCTCCCTTGGGAGCTGCCTGATTGCGTTGAGCGGCCGCGTCCACGAGAGGCTCTGGGGGGCGTTGCACACGGGTGTCAAGCGCGCCCTGGCCGTCGTCTCCTTACACTATGCCATCAACCTCGAGGCTATCAGCGATGGCTATGTGTTGCTAGAAGATGACGAGGAGGCTAATGCGGAGGTCGCGAAGCTGTTGGAGGCGGCCGAGGCACCTGGCACGGCGTTGGCTGGTCTATTTGAAGAAGAGGTGGTCCCTCCCGCGTCGGCCACCGATCCTTGAGCTTTGACCTGGGCCAAAAGGGGCCATGTAACCGGATTGAGTTAGTTGCCGTATCATGACGTTTTTGTGGCTGTCGAGGCCTTTTAAAGTATTTGCGTATGTGCGTCTTTTAAACATTTTCTGTTCTACTTCCGAGCCTGTGCCCTCTGTCTCGATCTTGGGAACCCGCAAAGAAATCCCTCGGGACCTGAGCCGTCCTTCGGCGAAGGGTGGTGAGGGAGCTGCCGTAGCCCAGAGGCGTAGGCCGTTCTCACGACTCGACCGGCCCTTTGGCCTCCAGACAAACTTTTGGTCTTTGGGTTTCTTGTGAAGGTCCCATCGGAGTGCGAGAGAGTTTGGCGTAGAATTTTTTTGAAAGACCATTAATGACCGGTGTTCGAGACTTAGGGGGTTTTGGGACTTAGGGGGTTTCCCCTTTTTAGCCCCCGAGGGAGGCTCGGCTTTGTAGAGGCAGAGCCGAGTCTCCCTTATAGCGCTATTGTGACGTTGAGCCCCTATTGATAGACAAGCTCTCTGCATAGAACTTCCTCGGAGCCTACGCTGTCCTTTGGGTGAAAAGGTGGTGAGGGAGCTGCCGTAGCCCGGAGGCGTAGGCCGTTCTCACGGCTCGGCCGACCTTTTCACCTTTGAGACGATCGTACGGTCCTTAGGTTCTATACAATCGACTTGTTTATAAGGGGGTTCCTCAAAAGATTATAACAACTAAGAACGCTTCTTTATTGTATTTCGAGAAACAATGTAAATAACGTTTGGAAATTTAAGGGTAGAAACGACGTAGCTGTTCTATGTTCCAAGCGTTTGTGAAGATTTCGCCCTTCTCGTTGGCCAACTTGTAGGTCCCGGGCTTCAGTACTTTAGCAACGATGTACGGCCCTTCCCAGGGTGGGGTCAGCTTGTGGCGGCCCTTGTTGCTCTGCCTCCGTCTCAGCACCAGGTCGCCCACCTTCAGGTCTCGGCTTTGGACGCGCCGGGCTTGGTAGCGCCGTAGGGCTTGCTGGTACCTGGCTGAGTGTAGCAGCGCGACGTCTCGGGCTTCCTCTAGTTGGTCGAGGGCATCTTCGCGGGCAGTGTGGTTGCTTTGCTCGTTGTACGCCTGTAGCCTCAAGGAACCGTATTCTAAGTCAGTGGGGAGGATGGCCTCGGCTCCATAGACCAGGAAGAATGGTGTGAATCCCGTGGCTCGGCTTGGGGTATTTCTTAGGCTCCAGATGACTGACGGGAGTTCGGCAAGCCATTTCTTGCCGAACTTCTTCAATTGGTTGAATATTCTTGGCTTAAGGCCTTGTAGGATCATGCCGTTGGCACGCTCTACTTGGCCATTCGTCCTTTGGTGCCCTACGGCCGACCAAGCCATCCGGATGTGGTGGTCGTCGTAGAATGTTAGGAACTTGCGTCCGGTGAATTGTGTCCCATTGTCAGTGATGATGGTGTTAGGAACCCCGAACCTGTGGATGATATCGGTAAAGAACAGCACCGCTTGCTCGGATTTGATCTGAGCGATTGGACGAGCCTCGATCCATTTGGAGAATTTGTCGATAGCTACCAGCAGATGGGTATGGCCCCCGGGTGCCTTCTGTAGAGGCCCAACCATGTCCAGCCCCCACATAGCGAATGGCCATGTGATGGGGATGGTTTGGAGGGCTTGGGCCGGGAGGTGCGTCTGTCGAGCGTAGTACTGGCATCCCTCGCAGGAGCATACTAGCTTCGTGGCATCGGCCACCGCCGTTGGCCAATAGAAACCTTAGCGGAAGGCGTTACCTACGAGCGCCCGAGGCGCTGCGTGGTGCCCGCAGACTCCCGCGTGCAAGTCCCAAAGTAAGGATTGGCCAGCCTCGGTGGTGATGCATCATTGGAGAATACCAGATGGGCTACGCCTATACAACTCGTCGTCGCAGAGGGCGTAAGTCTTGGCGTGTTGCGCAAGCCGTCGGGCTTCGGTTCTGTCAGCAGGCAGTTCTCCTCGAACGAGGTGATCAAGGAAAGGGACTCGCCAGTCCGTTCCTTGGTCGGCCTTGGGAGGCTCTGCGTCAATCGCCATGGCCTCGGGCTCGGCGGGCGAGGTCTCGGTGGTAGAGGGGGCCTCGGGCCCTACGGTGGGCTCGGCCGATGGGCCCTCTTCCATTGCTGAGGCGTAGTCGATGGATGGCTTGTGGAGGTCTCTGGTGAAGACGTTCGGGGGGACCAGGGTCCGTGTAGACGCCATCTTTGCTAGTTCGTCCGCGGCCTCGTTGAACTTTCGTGCAACGTGGTTGAGTTCGAGACCATCGAACTTGTTCTCCAGGCGACGTACCATTGCGCAGTACACCTTCATTTTGGGGTCATGGTAGCTTGACTCTTTCATCACCTGATCGACGACGAGCTACGAATCACCCCGTATGTCGAGACGTCGTACTCCAAGTTCGATGGCGACTTGCAGGCCGTTGATGAGGGCCTCGTATTCGGCGACATTGTTGGAGGCGGCGAAGTGAAGCCAGATCATGTAGCACATGTGTACTCCGAGGGGCGAGACCAGGAGCAGGCCCGCGCCAGCCTCAGTCTTCATCAGAGACCCGTCGAAGTACATGATCCAGCATTCTGATTGGATCTGAACGGGTGGCAGCTGTGTGTCGGTCCATTCGGCTACAAAGTCGGACAGGACCTGTGATTTGATCGCTTTTCGAGGCACGAAGGACAAGGTTTCCCCCATGAGTTCGACAGCCCACTTGGCTACTCTACCCGAGGCCTCCCGGTTTTGGATTATCTCTCCTAGAGGAAAAGACGACACCACAGTCACCGGGTGGGACTCAAAGTAGTGACGCAGCTTGCGTCGAGCCAAGACTACGGTGTAAACCAGCTTCTGGATGTGGGGGTAACGCGTCTTAGTTTCAGAGAGCACTTCGCTGATGAAGTAAACATGTCGTTGGACGGGTAGAGCATGTCCTTTCTCCTGCCTCTCGACTACTACGGCTGCGCTGACCACTTGGGTCGTCGCGGTGACGTAGAGCAAGAGGTGCTCACCCTTGGTGGGCAGTACCAGGACGGGGGGGTTGGTCAGCAGTGCTTTGAGCCTGGCAAGGGCTTCCTCGGCCTCGGCGGTCCAAGAAAAGCGCTCGGACTTTCTCAAGAGGCGGTACAGGGGCAGGCCTTTTTCACCGAGGCGCGAGATGAAGCGACTTAGGGCCGCAAGGCATCCCATGACCCTCTGTACTCCCTTGAGGTCTCTGATTGGTCCCATGCTGGTTATAGCTGAGACCTTCTCTGGGTTGGCCTCAATGCCGCATTCCGAGACTATGAATCCCAAGAGCATGCCTTGGGGGACCCCGAACACGCACTTCTCGGGGTTGAGCTTGATGCCCTTCTCTCGAAGGCATTTGAAGGTCACCCTCAAGTCATTCACGAGATTTTCGGCCTTTCTGGTTTTGACCACGATGTCGTCTACATAGGCCTCGATGGTCTGCCCAATGTTGTCGCCAAAGACCTGGGTCATGCATCGCTGGTATGTGGCACCTGCGTTTCTGAGGCCGAAGGGCATCGTCACGTAGCAGTACATGCCAAACGGTGTGATGAAGGAAGTCACGAGCTGGTCGGACTCTTTCATCTTGATCTGATGGTATCCGGAGTACGCATCGAGGAAAGACAGGGTCTCGCACCCTACGGTGGAATCAATGATCTGATCGATTTGAGGTAATGGGAAGGGGACCTTTGGACAGGCTTTATTCAGACCAGTGTAGTCTACACACATCCTCCACTTCCCATTTTTCTTCTTGACTAAAACAGGGTTAGCCAACCACTCTGGGTGGGATACTTCCTTGATGAACCCGGCCGCCAAGAGCTTCTGTACCTCCTCCCCGATCGCCCTGTGCTTTTCTTTGTTGAAGCGGCGCAGGCGTTGCCTCACCAGTCTAGATCCAGCCCGGATGTCCAGGGCGTGCTCGGCGACTTCCCTTGGTATGCCCGGCATGTCCGAGGGACTCCATGCGAAAATGTCGGCGTTCGCACGGAGAAAGTCGACGAGCACGGCTTCCTATTTGATGTCGAGGGTGGCGCTGATCTTCAGCGCTCGGTCGTCGGGGCATGCGGGGTCGACTGGGATGAGTTTGATGGTTTCAGCGGGCTCGAACGCCCCCACGCGATGCTTGGAGTCAGGCACCTCGC
This sequence comes from Miscanthus floridulus, assembly GCF_019320115.1. Lineage (NCBI taxonomy): Eukaryota > Viridiplantae > Streptophyta > Magnoliopsida > Poales > Poaceae > Miscanthus > Miscanthus floridulus. Next base: position 104,987,607 of record NC_089583.1, on the reverse strand, counting down.
CACTGAGCTGGTCTAGGTGGGCGATGAGGGTCTCGGCCTCCGCAAGAGCCTCGGCGTACTCGATGCACTCGACGTCGCAGTCGTATGCATGTTCGTATGTGGATTCGATTGTGATGACTGCCATTAGGGCCTGGCATCTTGAGCTTGAGGTAGGTATAGTTGGGCACTGCCATGAACTTGGCGTAGCATGGTCGCCCCAGGATGGCGTGGTAGGCTCCCCCGAACCCGACTACTTCGAAGGTGAGGACTTCCTTGCGGTAGTTGGAAGGGGTGCCGAAGCAGACGGGAAGGTCGATGCGCCCGAGGGGTTGCGTGTGCCTCCCCGGCACGATGCCGTGGAAGGGTGCAACGTCGCCTCGTAGCCTCGACCGGTCGATCTCCAAGAGCTCCAGGGTGTTGGCGTAGAGGATGTTGAGGCCGCTGCCTCCGTCCATCAACACCTTGGAGAGTCGGGTGTTGCCGATGATCGGGTCGACGACCAGCGGGTACTGCCCAGGGTTTAGAATACGGTCGAGGTGGTCACCTCGATCGAAGGTGATCGCCTCTCAGGACCAGTCGAGGTACTGGGGGGTGGCCACTTTGACCGAGAAGACTTCTCGGCGTTCCCTCTTGCGCTGCCGCGCCGTAAGGCATGCCGAGGGCCCACCGAAGATCATGAAAGCGTTGCATACCTTGGGGAACCCGTCGTCCTTGTCCTCATTCCGACCGCCGGCGCCCTTCTG